>NC_089231.1:60433441-60637860 GCF_963924675.1 Phocoena phocoena | reverse complement strand
CATGTCCCTCCCGCTCCTTCTCCTCCTACTTCTCTTCATTTATTTTTCCCTAAAGATGATATGGAGAAAATGATATCACTCATATGATATCACTCATATGATATCAGAGTGTTTAAAGTTCTTAGGTGCTGGTGCTGGGTTAGATTTTGTCACCCAGATTTTTCAGGAAGAGGCAAATTCTTTTTTTTAAATACATTTTTAAAAATCGTGTGTGTGTGGAAGACATACAATATTAAATTTACCATCTTAACCATTTTAAAGTGTACAGTTCTGTAGTGTTCAGTGCATTCACATTATTTGCGTGCTTGGTAAACTTTTAAAAGTCAAAGTAAAACATGCATGCAGAAAAAAGTGGCCTAAATCATAAGACATAGCATGAAAAATTATCACAGAGCGTTCACTCATAGGCAGCCTCCACTCAGGCTAAGAAATGGAATATTCCCAATACCCTCTCAAGTGCTGCTCAGGCCCTCTTCCAGTCATTAGCCGTGCCCCCAAAGGCAGCCTTTAAACTGACTTCTAACACCAAAGGTTAGTTTTGCCCATTTAAAACTTTTGAATAGGTGGAATCGCACAGAATGTATTCTGCAGCATCTGGCTTCTTTCAATTAGCAGTACGTCTGTGAGAGGCATTCATTTTATAGCGTGTGGCCGTGGTTCATTGATCTCCGTTGCTATATGGCATTCCATAGCACGAATATAGCAGTTTTATTTACCCATTCTAATGTTGATGGGCACTTGGATTTTTTCTAGTTTGTGGGCTTGTTACAAATAGCGGTGAATGTACATGTCCCTTGGAATGGAATTGCTGGGTCACAGGTTCTGCATGTGTTTGACTTTAGTAAATATTGCCAAATATTTTCTAAAGTGGTTGTACCAATTTCCATTCCGAAGAGCATTGTATAAAAGTTGTGTTGCTGTATGTGGAAGGAAGAATAATGCCCACACCCCTCTCCCTGCCCAAAATGATGTCCATGTCCTTGTTCCTGGAACCTGTGAATATGTTACCTTATGTGGCAAAAGGACTTTGCAGCTGTGATTAAGTTACGGATCTTGATGGAGAGAGATCATGCTGGATGACACAGGTGGGCCCGTGTCATCACAGGTTCTTAAATGTGGAACAGAAAGGAAGCGGGTCAGAGGCAAATGTGACCATGGAAGGGTGGACACAGAGATGCAATTTTGCCGGGCTTGAAAATGAAAGGAGGCCAGGAGCCCAGGACCATGAGGGTCTCTAGAAGCAAAAAAGGCACAGAAATGGATTCTCTTCCAGACCCTCCAGAAAGTAGTGCAGTTTCTGACACCTCCATAAGCCCAGTGAAACTGTGTCAGGCTTCTGACCCACTGAACTCTGAGGTAATAAATTCGAGTTGCCTGAAGCCACTAAATTTTTAGTAATTTGTTACAGCGTCAATAGGAATATAAGACTCCACATCCTCAACAGTACTTGATATTACCTTTTAAGTTATTTTTATTCTGATGGGTGTTTTATGGTATCTCATCATTGTTTTAACTTACATTTCCCTGATGAGAAGTGAGATTGAGCACCTTTTCATGTGTTTACTTGCCATGTGGATATACCCTTTTATGAGCTGCCTGTTTGCATATATTGCCTGGGTTCCTATTGGATTGTCTGTCCTTTTCTTAATGACCTGTGGTTTTGTGACTATTCTGAAGATACACTCTTTTCAGTTATGTGTGTTGCAGTTATCTGCCACTTGATAGCTTGTGCTCTCTTAATAGTGTCTTTGGGTAACAGAACTTCTAATATGGTCCAACTTATCTTTTTCCTGCATGGGCAGTGTTATTGTGTTTGAAATAATTCCCTATCCCAAGGCCAGGAAGATATTCTCCTGTGTTACCTTTTGAACCTTTTTATTTTAATTGGAGTATAGTTGATTTACAATGTTGTGTTAGTTTCGGGTGTACAGCAAAGTGATTTAGTTATACATATACACATATCTATTCTTTATCAGATTCTTTTCCCATTTAGGTTATTACAGAATATTGAGTAGAGTTCCCTGTGCTATATAGTTTGTCCTTGTTTATTATCTCTTTTATATATATGTGTATATGTTAATCCCAACCTCCTAATTTATCCCTCCCCCCCACCTTTCCTCTCCTTTGAAGCTTTATTGCTTTACATTTCATATTTGTGTCTCAGCTCCTCTGGAATTGATTTTTGCATATGGAGTGAGGTAGGCATCGAGTTTCATTTTTTGTCCTCATCTGACACCCCAGTTGATCCAGCTCCCAGCTCTGCTGCACTGCTTTTGTCTGTCTCTTGCTACTCTGTGTTACCACTGTTATCATAAATCAGGCATCCACATGTGTGTGGGTCTGCTTCTGGACTCTTCATTTTGTGTTGTCAGTCTGTTTGTTTATGTTCATTCCAATACCACACTCTCTTAAGTATTGTAGTTTGGATGTAAGCATGGATATCCAATAGAGGAAGTTCTTCCCATATTGTTGTTCTTCAAAATTAGTAATAGCATTTCTAATTTTTTTTTTTTTTTAGAATGGCCCTTTGTATTTTTTTTTTTTTTTTGCCTTGGCCCTTTGCATTTTTGCCTTGGCCCTTTGCATTTCCACACAGACATTTAGAATCAGATTGTCACTATCCACACACAACAAAAAATTGCTCAGATTTTGATTGGGAATGAATTGAATCTGTGAACCAATTTGGAAGACAATTGACATCTTTACAAAATTGAATTTTCTAATCTGTGGCCTTGCTGTAGCCTTATATATATTTTTTAAGAATTTAATAGGTTAATTTGTCTCAGTAATTTCTCTTGTTTTCTATATAATGGTCCTGCATATCTTTCTCTAGATTTGTTTGTAGAATTTGACTTTTTTTAAATCGAAGTATAGTTGATTTACAATGTTGTATTAGTTTCAGGTGTACAGAAAAGTGATTCAGTTATACATATATTCTTTTTCAGATTCTTTTCCATTTTAGATTATTATAAGATTTTGAATATAGTTCCCTGTGCTACACAGTAGGTCCTTGTTGATTATCTATTTTACTTATAATAGTGTGTCTATGTTAACCCCAAACTCCTAATTTTATCCTTTCCCCCCATTTAGGATTTGACTTTTTTTTTTTAATTAATTGATTTATTTTTGACTGTGTTGGGTCTTTGTTTCTGTGCGAGGGCTTTCTCTAGCTGCGGCAAGCGGGGGCCACTCTTCATTGCGGCGTGCGGGCCTCTCACTATCGAGGCCTCTCGTTGCGGAGCACAGGCTCCAGATGCGCAGGCTCAGTAGTTGTGGCTCACGGGCCTAGTTGCTCCGCAGCATGTGGGATCTTCCCAGACCAGGGCTCGAACCCGTGTCCCCTGCATTGGCAGGCAGATCCTCAACCACTGCGCCACCAGGGAAGCCCAGGATTTTACTTTTTTAAATGCTATTGCAAAGGGCATCAAATTTTAAATTTTTGTGTATAACTATTGGGTGCTGACTTATAATTATAGAATTGACCTTGTGTGCAGTGACTTTGCTAAATTTACTTCTTAATTTTAAGTTTATTTGCAGATTCTTGTATTTTCAACATATACAATCACATCATTTGTGAATAAAGACAGCTTTACTTTGGAAGAGCCACATTTGATGTAGGGGATATGGAAAAACTGGGTCTCTCATGCATTACTGACAGGAATATGAAATGGTGTGGCTGCTTTGGACAATAGTTGGCAATTCCTCAAAATATTAAAGTTACCATATGATCCAGCAATTCCAATCTAGGTATATACCCAAGAGAATTGAAAGCATACATTTACATAAAAACTTGCATGTGAATGTTTATAGTTGCATTATTCATAATAACTAAAAAGTGGAAACAACCCAAATATCCATCAACTGATGAGTGGATAAATAACATGGTGTATATCTATACAAAGAAATATTATTCATCAATAAAAAGGAATGACATACTGATCCATGCTACGATATAGGTGAAATTTGAAACCATGATGCTAAGTGAAAGAAGCCAGTCCACATGCTGTATCAATCTGTTTATATAGAAGGTCCAGAGCAGGCAAATTGGTACAGACAGGAAACAGATTAGTGGTTGCCAGGGGCTAGCGGTGTGTGGGGGTGGTAGTGGTGGGTGACTGCTAATGGGCTCAATGAGAGAGCCCGCGTGTCGCAAACTGCAGAGCCCACATGCCCTGGAGCCCGCGTGACACAACTAAAGAGAAAACCCGCACGCCGCAACTAGAGAGAAGCCTGCACACAACGAAGAGCCTACACTGCAAAGAAAGATCCCGCATGCCGCAACTAAGACCCCGTGTGCTGCAACTAAGACCTGATGCAGCCAAAAAAAATAAAGAAAATAAAAATTAAATAATAAAAGAAAGAAGGGCCTGATGTGTTAATGGAAGTAAAAAAAAAAAAAAGATGATACCAAGACCGTACATGTGAAAGGACAGAGGCTTTCCTGATGCCAGAGAAATTGGCTGAGGGACAATTTTGATGGAAAAGTCATGAGCATAATGATATACAAATCCTATTAGCATCATTTAGAATCAGGATTCCAGCGTTTGAATCCCAGCCCCCCTATTTGCCATCTGACTTTTGTCAAAATTTTAACCTCTTTGAGCTTTGGTTTCCTTTATTTGAAAAACGTAAATATCAATACCTACTTCACAGAGCTGTTTGCGTTAAATCTGAAAGTACACGAAAGCACCTAACATAATGCCTAGTACATACATCTCAAAAATATTGCAAAATGTACAATATTACCATTGGGGGAAGCTGGCTGAAGGGTACACAGGACCTCCCAGTACATTTTTTGCAATTTCCTGTGAATCTGTAATTATTTCAAAATAAAAAGTTAAAAAATGGAGTAGTTATCTTTTGTATGAATTGTGTTGTGTCACGGTGCCTATATATGTGCATATTTTATAAATAAATATATATATTTAATTTATTTTTTAAAACCAAATGAAGGAATCAAGGACCAGGAACAGAAGGAATTTTGTTACAAGGAGTTAGTTACACAGAAGTGAAATTGGAGTAGAAACTTTTGTTCTGAATCATAGAACCAGAGGGCAGAGGTAGTATGAAAAGACTTTAGAATCAAGGCATAGTTTAATCACTGAGCTTATCTGGGTTTGAGTATGTGGTTTGCTTATGGTTTTTTCCTGGTTCAACTTGACTCATCCATTCAGATTCAGAATAATAAACGTTTCCTCAAGCACGTACTCTGCCAGACATCGGGGCAGGCTCTTCCACCTTGCTTTGAACATGATTGCCACTGAGGCTTTGTGCATTTGGAGAGAAAGGCATAAAGGAAACCAACACTGCCATTTTAATTCAGTAATGCTATTTTCACTTCTTAGTTTTCCTAATAAATTTAAAATGTGTGGAACAAATTGGATGGGTGCCGTACCTCAGCTGGAATAACCGCAAGATTCCTCAATGCAGAATCCTTTTGGTTCTACTGATCTGGAGCGCTGTGAAAAGCACTGGAGTCCTTAACATGGTGGATAAGAAACAGAGGGTTTACTTTCCTTTATACTCTGTTTACAGTGGTGGTTCTAGGTTGCACTGTTTTGCTCAGAACAAGCCTATGCTAAGAAACTGGCGGTCTGGCTGATCACGGACAGAGTTGAAGTTCTGTTGCATCTATGGGCAGCCTTCAACTCCTGTAAATGGAGAAAGGAGAGCCTGAGTAGAGAGAACTCTGGACAGGGTTCAGTTCTGTAGCTATTTTCTCCCTCTAGTCTTTATTCTTTTCCTAAGGTGGTGTGAGAAAATGTATCTTTAGCCAATGTGAATAAAAAGAGATCCAATGTCTTTGAAAAAGAAAGCCAAACTATGAAAGCTCTAGTAAAAGTTAAGATTTCACAATTTGGAATGTCATCTTGACATGGAGCTTTAAAGGAGGCTTAAAAGAAGCATAGAAAGGAAAGATTAAAATTTTAAATATTTACCTTTATACAATTTATGAAAACATGTATAGGAGGCTTTGGGTAAGAGATTGGCAATTAATAAAAAAAAAAAGTATTTGTTCTTTTTACTGGAGAGTGGCAGTTTGTGGGGGACATCAACCTGGCTAAAAAAAAAAAACCCCAGAGATGAATGAAAACAAAGGTTAAAAATTTCTTTAAAAAACATTTTTATTGTATGTCTCCATTTTCAGATTCATTCATTTTTTATTATTCAAAACAATAATTAAAAGATCTGCCTTTTATATACTTTCAGCTTTAGGATCGTCCTAAAGAAAAAGTAAACGGTTCAATTACCAATACAAAAATTAATAAATGACACAGCAGCAAGCAATGTCAGGTGGGTTTTTTGTTTATTAGCAGTTTTTTCCCCATGATACTTATTATGTTTGTGTTTCAAGAGTCAAATTTATCAATGTCCAAGGCTCCGTGGCTACTCATAAAAGTTTTCACTATCGTTTGGAAGAGGACTTATTCTGAAAAATCCAGGCCTTAATAGCCATAGTCGGATAATACTTTTTAAAAGTGACTTGTGACATTCCTTCTATTTTGCAGATTTCAGGGGCAGAGCAGACTCTGGGTTGTGCTCTGACCACTAGACACACAGCTTCCAGCATCCACAGGCGTGACACTGTAAGTACAGTTGGGGTAAGGGCATAGAATAATAATGGCTGTTCTTTAAATACCATTTTCTATGAGGAGGAAACAGTGCCTTTTATAGAGTGAATACTGGTGTAAAAATTTTTTTATTGTATGTTTGAGAAAGGACTAGAGAGTGGGAGAAAACATCAAATGTAAAAAACATGCTTGTGCCAAACCGTGAATAAGAACATCCTCACTGAAATGTCTAAAAACCGAGCTGCCTCAAGGGACCTGCTGTAACATGGGATGCAGGTAAGACGATAACCAAATGCACAGCTCCTGAACAATATGGACAAAACTACCCAGCCCCTCCTCCTTGGCTGCCTTCCCAGAGAACGTGAGATAAAACTCACTGTGCAGCCTCGCTACCCAAGGCAGAGTTAGTTGATCTGTATCCCAGGCTAGCATTTGGTGCATAACCTCTGTTTTATCACCATCACTGAGAATTGTTAAGTCTGACTTTACTGGGTAGATGGTCCAGATCATTCTCTTCACCTTTGTGTGTCCAGGGGCTGAAGCCTAGTTGGCGCTCTGTCGATTTTGTGTTGCTGCAGGGAGACCACCAGTTAGTGTAAAGAGCCAAATGCTCTGTCCTCCTCCTCCTACCCAGAATTGCTAAAATGGTGGGTGTCAGCAAGGCAAAATTCTCACGGATTGAGTCAATTGATAGTTTGTGAATTTATAACTCCTTGTCATTTTGAGAGTATCAGCTGAATTCACATAAGGGTGTGAAACTAGATTGTGCCCGTTTGGCTTTTAGTTTTAATTATTCTATGTTTGAGAAAATTAGACACACACCTAGAGTTAGAGATGCTATTCCAGTTTTTATTACTCTCAGAAACCTAATACATACTATGCAATATGCGTTCCATCCTGTAACATCTGAGAGGGAAGTTTTTGGAATAGCTACGTGGGACCCATTTTATTACCCAGAATTATGAATTTCAGAGGCTCTGGTGTAATATAATGTCCTTGATTAAGACCACCGTGCAGACTATTCAGAATTTCGTCTCCTCCCCCAGAGCCCAACGTGGCATCACTTACACAAGTCCCTGTGTTGTCTCCCTTGAGGGCATCACCATCTTGGAGGCTTTGGGGAGACGGGGAGGTGGGCTGCACTCCTGGACACAGGACAGTGGGAAGTGGGTCAGAAATCCTGGGTTGGGCCCCCACTCTGCACTGGGAGCTTGCGTTCATCACTTAACACGTGTGGAATAATAGAGTCTGTGCTACACATTTCAGCTGAGCACCTCAAGGGCTACCAAAATTATTTAAAGACAAAAAGCTAATGCTAGGCGCCGTTCCCGCAGCACCTGCGGGATGCCCAGTACGCGGTGCTCGGTTCCGGCCATTCTTCATTAATCCCGACAATCCCGGGGGCGAGGGTCGCCCGTCCTCCTACACCCGGGTCGCACGCCCACCGCGCGGGCGGCGGAGCGGACCTGAGCCCGGCGCCGGGACGCGGGGGACCAGCGGGGAAGCCCGGCCGTCCCCGCGGCTTTGTTCGCGGCGCCCGGCGGCCGGCGCGGAGGCGGTGCTTCTCGCCCGGAGGTGGCCCCGCTGCCCCCGGTGCGCGCGGCCCGGCGGGCGGCGCCGGTGACCCAACAAAGCGCGCGGGAGGCCCCGCCCGCCCCGCCCGCCACAAGGCGCGGGGCTCCGGCGACGGCAGCAGCCGCGCCACCACACTCCGCGCACCACCGGGCCGGGCTGAGCCGAGAGCGCGCCGGCGGGCGGAGCGAGCGAGGCGGGAGGCGGAGCGGCGCGCAGGCGGGCGGGGCGGGCCGGGTCCGCCCGGCGTCCGGAGCCACCCCCGGCCCGCCGCCCTCGGCCCGCCCTGCGCGTCCCCGCGGCGCCGCCCCCCGCGCGCGTCCACCGGCCGCCGCGCGCACCGCCCCTGGAGCCCCGGGTCCCCGGGCGACGGCGGAGGAGGGGGCGCCGCAAGATGGCGGGTACGGGCCCCGCGGCGGGTGGCGGGAGGCAGGCGGGGGCGCGGGGCGGCGGGAGGCGGGCGGCGGGCTCACGGCCTTTCTTGTCTCCTTCGGCGCAGACCTGACGCTGCTGCAGGAGGACCTGCCGGAGGACGCGGACGGATGTGAGTGAGCGGCCGGGCCCGGGCCGGGCGGGAGGAAGGGCGGCGGGCGCCCAAGGCCTCGGCGCGGGCTCGGGGGCGGCCGGCGGCCGTTCGGGCGGAGCCCCGGCGGCGGAAGCGGGAGCGCGGCCGTTGGTTCCCGGCGCCTCGGCGGGGACGGGGGCCGCGGGCGGGTCGGGGCGCCGCCCGCCGCACGGAGCCTTCCCGAGGCCGCCCCAGTGCCGCGCCGTCCCGGGGTCCGGGATCCGGGGTCCGTGGCCGCGGAGGCAGAAGGGGCGGCCTGGGCGGGATGGTCCGGCTTCACCGACTGTCTTTCTTCGGCGCAAATGTTGGCGACTCAGCCGGGCCTTCCTGCATCTTCACATCTCGGCTTTCCCGGCGACAGTGAAGTTTTCAGGGCTTGGTCTTTTGCTTCAAGAAAAGCAGAAAGTTTGACATTGTTCCTGGAGGAGTGTCAGAAAGGAAGTGTCTCTCTTGTATGTGCTCTTCCGAGGTCGGAAGATAATTTGGAAATTGCCTTCGAGTTGAAGTGGTGACCCGGGAGGGACGTGTGTGGGGCTTAGGGGAGAGCCCGCCCGGTGCTGAGACTCACTGACCCTAATATCATCCAAGTCGGGAATTCCGAGGTAGCTTCGCTTTGAAATTGCTCTTGTAAATGCCGTGGAGTTAATCCTTAGCATGTCTAATGTGGTTTCTCGTGCCCACATGAAGCTTAATTTTTAAATTACTGGGGGTTTTGAGTGAAGTGAGGGGAATTTACTCTTTAGGAGTCTCTAAAAAGAAGTATTTCGAAAGTGAATTAACCATATGTAAACTTATCTTTTGCGAAGTCTGGGTTTATGTTTTTCAGTAAAACTCTCT
This sequence comes from Phocoena phocoena, assembly GCF_963924675.1. Taxonomy (NCBI): domain Eukaryota; kingdom Metazoa; phylum Chordata; class Mammalia; order Artiodactyla; family Phocoenidae; genus Phocoena; species Phocoena phocoena. The sequence continues at coordinate 60,628,314 of NC_089231.1, read as the reverse complement.
GTTAAGGCAGCAGTGCACATGTAGTGAAGGACAGCACTTGCATTTCCCTAACGTTGTACCGTAGGACTCTGGGCTGCCTACGGGTAAGTTTGAAATGTTAGTTAAGGCAGCGCTTGATTTTCTGCAAAGTTAGAATGGGAGAGGTTTGGAGAGGTGACTGTCTCCAGACGGGGGCTTCTCAGGCTTGTATTTAGGTTCAAGGCTTTGCAGATAGAAGACGCTTTCCTTCAGCAGGTGTCGCGGACCGTCATTCATTTATTGTCACTTAGGTGCCATTGCACACTTAAAGCTTAAAGGATGAGCTGTACTTTGGCCCTTCACCCTTAAGGGGCACAGTCTAGAAGGGGCAGCCTACCTGTGCAGAACTCAACAGTGATTTCTCAGGACCCTCCAGACTTCTGCTGGGTACTGAGGATAGAGCAGTGTGAAGGATGGTCACAATCCGTGCCCTCTAGTGGTTTACAAGCAGTTTTAATTTAAGTGTGACAATGAAGGTGTCAGAAGCATCCTAGCACAGTTGTTAATAGACAGGACTCAGGAGCTGAACTGCTTTGTTCCGTTCTTGGCGTTGTCACTTTGGATGGACTCCTGCAGCTCAATTGAACTTTTCTGTGTCTGTGTTGTCATTTGTAAACAGCTGTAATTAATATTACCTGCCTCATAGAGTTGTTCAGAGCCTTACATAAGTTAATGCATGTAAAGCACTTAGAATAGTAGCAGGGAAATAGTGACTATTATGTGTTGTTGTTATGAGTAAAGAGTGAGGGAAGCTGGAAGGAAAGTTGAGGGAAGGGAATACTGATGTCGACCATTACACCACAGAATTTACATATTTACAGTTGCTGCTAATGCTTGCAGTTAACTTTTTTTAAGGTCCAGTTCATTCCCAGTGTGGTTTTTTTTTTTTAACTGAAGTATAGTTGATTTACAGTATTGTCCAGTGTGTTTTAATTTAGGATAAAATCTTCGACCTTTGAAGGCACAGTTTATTTACATATTTATAATTTGGTTGAAGTCGTTGTTAGAATAATTGCTTATTTTCTTAGTTGCTATAGTTTCTACAGGTGATAACCTTTACCCAGAATATTCAGGAACAAGGGATCTTGGAACATATGGCCAGCTGAAGCACCACTCGGCATCTGTTTTGAAGGGAGGAAGGGTGAGAGGGGAACCTGGCGGTGGGACCTTGGTCCAGGGCGAGATGGACGGGCAGGGAATGGAGAGGCTCTGCACATCCTGGAAAAGAGAGAGGACCAGAGACGTTAGAGACGGGCTTGGGCTGCCCGCACAACTGGGCTGTGTCTCCTGAGCCGGGTCTTCTGTCTTGGGCAGTGCTGGTGGAGGCCGCCTCCAGACCTGCCCCTTCCAGCCAGGCCAGGGCTGAGTCAGCCTTTGAGAGGGGAAGACGTTGTTCTTTGCTCCAGCTGTATATTCTTGGTCACCTTTCCTAAATGCAGAACCTAGACTAAGACGGAAGAGAGAGTAAATACTATTCTACAAGTGATGAGAAGCTGGGGCGCCGGGGGGAGGCCCTGGGTGGGGTCCAGATCTTGAAAGGGGGGGCATTGCCAGACCCTGAGATGAGGCTCTCAGGTCGTTAATTTGATCTGTTTCATTTTAAGACCCCAAGTCTCTGTGTAGAATCAGTAGAAAAGTGGGTAGAACTGGAAAAGGGTTGGTCAGAGATGGACTTGACTGGTAACCCTTGGAGAAAAAGAAACAAAATCCTAATGTGTGAAAAATGGCGCCTTGTATGTACATCTCAAAAGGTCATAAAGATAAGTAAATATCATCATCGTAAGGTACTATTAAAATTAAGTTTAGAAAAAAATTAAGTTTAGGAGAATGATGCATTGAAAAACTAAGTTTGTTTTTGGTTAAAAGGGATACTTCCAATACTGTCCAATGAAACACACTTTGAATTTCAGAGTGAAAGCAGAGCAACTTCCGACTTGTGTGAACCCTTCCTGTGCCTGGAATGATGGAAGTCAGTGCAGAATTCTGGATAGACTTTCAGAGAAAGTTTTAAATTTCTACTGTCGGTTCTTCACAGATGCAATTTTGATGTACATTGAAGTTGCTAGATTTCTAGGATAGGTGAGATGGGACTTAAGATACAGTAGGATTTGGTGAGTTAACGTTTGTAAAAATAATTTCACAGGAGTTAGATTAAAATTTAAATTTCTGTCAGTAATATGTTGAAGAAGATTATTTTAAAAGAAAGATGATGTAATGCTTAGTGGTTTGCAGTAGCTTTTGTATGCGGGTGGTTCTTCCCAGTAGCCGTGGGACGTGTAGGCTCTGGTGTGCCGATACTAATAAATAAGTCAGCTGATATGCAGAGGGACTAAATCATTCTCTCAGGGGACAAAATTCCTAAGTACCAACCAGAATTTTAAGCCAGGCCTCCTGATTCTAAATATTGTATTTTAAACACTGTTTTTTCTTAGATTGCCCAATTTACACCATCAAGCTGCCCCAGCTTGCGTAGGCGATTTGTTTGAACCTGTGCTTAGAATAAATACCCTTGAAGATGAATCTAGCATGCTGCCTGAGGTTTAATTTAACCTAGAGGGAGGGGATTCAAATGAGGCTCAGGTGTAAGTCTTTATGTTAACCTCTCTCAGCTGTGACTAGCATGCTGTGGAAGGGCTTTTGGAGCTGTGTTCTGGAATATGACACAGCACAGAATTTTTCCTGTTAAAGTTTTGGAGTCCTCTTACGTGATACTGTTTTTCAGGTTTGAAACAGTGAATTAACAATGGATCCAGAACTAATGGGGTGTAACTACCTAGACTAAACTCCGTCCAGAGCCTCTGGGCCCTCGACTGTTTCTGAAAACTGGGTTTGATAAGCTTCTTAGAGTCTCGCCACCTGGGGAAGCGAGGAGTGAAAGGTTGGGGCTGTGTCCTGTGGTGGCCAGGGAGTCGGTCGAAAACCTGAGGAAGGTGCCCTTGAAAATCATAATATTTAGAAGTGTTGTTAAATAGGGATTTGGGAGAGCAAGTCATGAGACTTGTAGCATGTTTTGATTGCTACCAGCAAGACTGGACAGGAGAAGTCTTTGTTTAGAGATAATATGGTTGGTGTCTTAGAAAAGGTGCTTAAAAATGGTTTTAGTGGTACCCACATGCATATAGAATCAGTTAATGATGCCTTGGGTCATAATTCCCCATACAGAATTTCTTAAAAAAAGAAAAAAATGGGAGAGTACTCTTTGTTCTCTGTAACCATGCGTGTCAGCCGCTTGGGCTTGTAGCTGCAGGACCGGGGCGTGGGGGATCCAACACCTAAATGCATAGGTTTTTATTCTTCTACCTGTGAGAGAGAACAAGCCCTTGCTGGGTGGAGTTCTTAGTCTGCCACGTGTTGATCACTGGTTTATATATTTCTGGTCCTTTGGCCTCATTTCCTCCTCTCATCAAAACAAAGATTTTATATTTGTTTATTAAACTACTGTTACTTCACCCCTGTGTTTGCCTTATGTTATGGAATTTTTCATTGTTCCGTCTTGATGACAGTTTTTGCCATCAGCTACATGAGAGGGTGGGCAGTTTCTGCGCTTGAATTGGGGTGTTGTTTTGCTTTTAACTTGGATCTGAAAGTAAACCTGATTTAATGTTTTGGGAAGAAGAGCGGGTGACACACCTCTGCAACTTTGGTGAAGGTGGTGAAGAGGCCAGTGCTCCCTACAACTTGTAGGAGGGGACTTTTGCACAGTCTCCCAGCTTGCAGGTCCCCCGAGGGCCACCTCCCCACGCCCGTCCCCAACTCTCTCCTTACAAGTCAGTCTTCTTAGCTCCCTTTCTCCCCAGACCTAGGAGCAGACTCCTTTTCTGGCCTAATTGGTACCAGTTTGGTTAGTATTTGAGCGTTGATCGTGCTGCGCTTCTGGAATATGTCCCGGTATAGTTCAGTGAAGGGGGAAGAGCGCTGGGCTTCATAAACTTAGAGCCAGGTTCAGGCCATTTATTCACTGTATCATCTTGAGCAAGTTTACATCACTTCTCTCAGGTGTTCTGTCTTTAAGATGTTGCTAGGCTTTTGGACTGCTTTCAGTTCTTCGCCGTCACGGCTCTCTCAGGTGCAAGTACCTGTGTGGATGTAACATTCCCTTCTCTCTGGTAGATAACCTGCCAGACTGTTTTCCAAAGTGGCTGTACGGCTTCCCGCCCCGACCAGCGTGTGTGAGTCCAAGGTGACCCACACCCTTGCCGGGCACTTTAGTCTCTTAAGTGTGTTTTTCTTTGCAGTTTGAATTTGCATTTCCTTAAAGTCTGATAATGCTCAGCTTTTTATGTGCTCATTTAGCATCTATATATCTTCTTTGGTGAAGTGTCCAAATCTTTTTTTATTGGGTTGTTTTCTTACTATGTTCTGAGAGTTCTTTGTATTTTCCGAATTCAGGTCCTTTCTCAGATATGGGATTTGCAAATATTATTTTCCATCCCTTGACTTTCTTTTCATTGTCCTAACAGTGTATTTTGAAGCGTGGAAGTTTGAATTTCACTGTTCAATTTATTATTTTTTCACAGATGCCCTTTATCAGGTTGAGAAAAGCCCCCTGGGTTTTCCTGAGACCTTTTTTGAAATTAGGAATGAATGTTGGATTTTGTCAAATGCTTTTCTGCATTCATGATATTTTTCTTTTTTAGTTTTTTAATATTATGCACTACATTGATTTTTTAAGGTAAATACTGTTCACTTTTTTTTTTTTTTTGCGGTACGCGGGCCTCTCACTGTTGTCTCCCCCGTTGCAGAGCACAGGCTCCGGATGCGCAGGCTCAGCGGCCATGACTCACGGGCCCAGCCGCTCCGCGGCATGTGGGATCTTCCTGGACCGGGGCACGAACCCGTGTTCCCTGCATCAGCAGGCGGACTCTCAACCACTGTGCCACCAGGGAAGCCCTGTTCACTTTTTAAATGGGAAATTTCGAAAATACACAAAAGCAAATGAGCCATCCTATACCCACCTTTTACTTACTCTCCTTTAACATCTGAACTTTTGTGGGTAGGGGTTGGGAGGAGGCAGCTAGAGTACTTTAAAGACATCCCAGTGTCATTTATTTTAACTCTAAATATCTCACAAGGCATACCTGCAATGTGATGTTGTAATCCACGAACAGAAGAACGTCTGAGATTATGGTGAGGTATGGTAGTTTATGAAAGTTTAAGTGATTAAATTCTTGAGACATTTTCCTTGCTGGTTCTACTGTAACAAAGCCCACCTGTATAATCACTAAATTCACTTTCATCTTAATATTGATCACCAGATTAAAAGAAGCAACATATTGCTTGTTTTTTATCATGCTAATAAGCACGTTTCACCATTTGGGGTCAGCCTTAATGGTAACAAAAGAATATTGGTAAACAAAAGTTGAATTTTATATTTTAAATTGGTTTGTGTATAATCCAGAGAATCACATAAACTTTAAAAATTTGAATTGTGCTATGCCTGTCGTGAGCCAATGATTCCAGAATTACAGAAATCAAGAGCTAGAGGACAGACTATATATTCATCCTTCTCATTTTAAGCATGAGAAAGTTTGGGCCCAAGGTCTTGCACACACGGCTTGGTGGCAGAGGGTAGAATACTATTCAGACCTTGTAGGTTTTAAAGTTTTTTCCTCAGATATCCTCTCACATAGTTCTTTAACTTGCTGCAGAAGGGAAGTGGGAGAAATTTCTGGATTTTGTTCATTTTTAAAATTACCACGTGTTGGGCTTCCCTGGTGGCACAGTAGTTAAGAGTTTGCCTGCCGATGCAGCGGACACGGGTTCGTGCCCCGGTCCGGGAGGGTCCTACATGCCGCGGAGTGGCTGGGCCGGTGAGCCATGGCCGCTGAGCCTGCGCGTCCGGAGCCTGTGCTCCGCAACGGGAGAGGCCGCAGCAGTGAGAGGCCTGCATACTGCAAAAAAAAAAAAAAAAATTACCACGTGTTGTCATACTGTGTATTGGGTGCTGTGCTATAATCTTGCTGACACTATTCCCCGGTGAGGTGTGTAGCCCCACAAATTTACAGAAGTGGCACCTGATGAGGCTTACCTGAACAGTTAAGTAATTGGCTCAGTCACCTCCCTTGCAAGTGTTGGGTTACATCTAGACCTGGCCGGCACAGTCTTTATTACTCTTTATTACTGTACTCTTCCTGCCTTCCAGTTTTGACCTCCCTTAATTTGTCCCTTATTTAGTTATCTAACCTCCTAGAGGTTCTGGGCGATGTGAAGGTCATAGCATGTTCCAAGTATTTGGTGGGTAAAATCATTTTTGTCCAGGTAGTGCCTGCCATGGGAATGTTGGAAGCACAATATACCCTTTTTCTTTGTGTTTTAAAACACTCGTATATAAGGGAGCCAGTCATTGGAGCAAAAGTGGGCAAGAACATTGGCGTGATCTGACATGTCTGATCCTGGCACTACCTGATTACTGAAGTGGGCAGTCCAAAATCTTATTGCTGAATTTATATTTAAATTTATATACTGCTTTGAAGTTGTACTCAAAGTCAGATTTGATAGAAATTATTTTCACATTTAAATCTATCAAATTAGTTTTTGGTAGAAATAAAACGTCAAGACTTTAGATAAATTCAAGTACCTCATTTATGGGGACTGGTGATTATTTGGACCTGGATTAGCTCAAGTTTTATGTTTGGATTATGTACAGAAAAAAGGATTACTAACCAAAGCAATTGGGTTAATAGGACTGCAAGGAAAATGTTTGCACACTGGAGAAACAAACACCACATCTATAATGTATGGGAGTCCACACCTGCAAACGCTCTGATGTGCTGCATCTCTGACCAGTAGAATGCTGTATAGAAAACGTGATCTTGGTACCTAATTTGAAAGTAGATAAACACGCCCCTTCCTCTTTTATGTGCATATATACTTTAGGGAAATGTTTTTTGAAATATTCATAGAGTAAACTTTAGCACATTATTCCTGCTTAAATTCAGTTGTGAAATTAAATATGCTCTAGGACAAATTTATACTTATTTGCTAGTAAAAATCATTTCTAAGAATTTAGTAAACTTTTAATATATTTGAAGAAAGGATTTCTGATAAGTATATTGTCACACATTGAAACTTGACATACCTGTTGCTTGAGGATATATATCTGGAACATTTTTATTCTTTACCCATAGCAGAGAGCCCAGCACGCAGTAGGCCTTCAGTATATAGTTGCTGAGATGAATTGTGATTTTCTGGCCAAGCTGAATAAGGCCATAAAACGTATTGTAATTTGCGGTAAAATAATGAAATGATTTGTTTTCTAATTAAATTGTTACTTTGAGAATTTTCCGAGTTACACAAAGGTTGCACAGGTGTTATAGTTAATTCCCCAAACTCTTCACCTCCATTCAACATTGTTAACATTTTGGCAGTTTGCTGTTTGTTTTCTCTATACGATTATAATTACAGACACACAGTGTAATGTATAGGTTATTCTTAATCTTAATTTCTTTGTTGCACCTTTTTAAGAAGTTGTAGACCTGACCATTAGCCTGTATCTCCTAAGAGCAAGGCCAGGCTCTCATAATCACTCAAATTCAGAAAGTGTAACATTGATACAAATCAGCTATGTAATATGTAGCTCATTCCCAGATTTCAGCGATTGTCCAATAATGTCCTTTATAGCAACTATCTTGCCAATCGAGGCTCCTGCCATTGCATTTAGTTGTCATGTCTCTTTAGTTTGGAACAATTTCTCAGCCTTTATCTTTCATGATGTTGGTAGTTTTGAAGAGTCAGCTTGGTTTTATCTGTTTCCTCGTGATTTAATTCAGGTTATGCTCCTTTCTCCCTCCCTCCCTCTTGGTGTGTGTGCAGAGATGCTATGTAAGTAATTCCGTGATTTTCTCAGTGCTTCATCTCAAAAGGCACCTGATGTCAGTTCTCCATCATTGGTGGTGGTAATTTGATTTTAACAGCTTGGTTAAGGTGTGATGTCTACCAGATTTCTCCACTTAAAGATTCTCTCTTTTTTTTTTTTTCTGTATCAAAAGTTGGTAAGAGAAGTGACTTGATGCTGGGGGATATCCCATTCCCAGACAAACATTCACCCATTAGTATTAGTGTGTGTAGATGATTCTTACCTGAATCAGTTACATTTCCTTGCTGGCTTTCTGCTTTTCAGAAGAGCTTGCCTTTCCTGTTTGTTGGTTTATTTGTTAAAATATTTAAAGCCCCAAATGTTAAGGTAACTCTTATAAATGATTAAATCTGTATGGTGTGTCTCGTTATCTTTCATTTTCTAAGATGTAAAGGACTTGGGAAACAAAAAAAATTCGGCAAGTTTATTGTGGCCTTAGCATTATCAAGGGAAAGATTGAAGGAGGACAGATCATCAGCTTTTTTCTGTTTTAGTGGATATTCCTAGAGGCTGTGTGGAGAATAGAAGGATGTTTTCATCAAGCTTGGTGAAAGTTAAGTTGTACAAATTAATCAGTTCTCTTGGGTGTAGTACTTCTCAAAGGTGCTAATATGCTAATGGTCTGTGAGTGTCTTAGGGGAGGATTAAGTGCTATTAAAAGACCCTTGTCTCCGCAGGTGTCTCTGTGGACTACCTTCTCATTAACAAATGTTAATGAATAGGCATTCTTCTGGAGAAGCATTAGACCCCATTTTTTGGATTTGTTTGTTTGTTTAGGTAATAAAAAGATTAGCAAGACAGGCTTCCTCTTCTGGGACTTTACCTGTGTTTCGGTTGCCGGGTTGGGGGTGGGGGAACAAAAAAATAAAGAAGAAAAAATAAAACGCTGCGATTGCTGGTGGAGTAAAGCGCCGGCCCCCAAGGCTGTGGGGAGTTCATAGGAGGAAGAGCTCTTCATCAGAAAGAGTAGGAAATAACTTCCTGGGTGAGTGTAGGTGAGTAGGTGAGCGTAAGCTGAGATGGTAAAGAGGGCGGGCACGGAGCAGGTGGAGAAGTGTGGGGCACCTGCAGAAAACGGCCCCCCGCCCAGGCTGTGTGCGGGGTTTGTGGGGGCGGATCAGGGGGCCCTTGGATTACTGTGGGAGAGCGGTACCTTCATCCAGACGGGTGGGGGAGGGGAGGGAGGAAGGGCTTTCGGAAGGTGGAAGTGGTTCCGATTTGCAAACCGGTTTAGGATGAGGAGACTGGAGTAAGTGGATTGACCGTTGTGATAGTCGAGAGCAGTGGTCTTCAAACTTAATGACTGGATACCTTCTAAACTAATCTCGGAAATTTTCTCTCAGACATTTTCAAGTTTAAAGGTATTTTCAAAATGAAACTGTCATAATCACTTTTAAAAATGGAATCTAAATGTAGCACTTCACACTATCATCCATTTTCAAAAATTCAAGAATAAACTTTAAATTGGGGATTTTACATTGTTCTTTTTTTCTTCTTGATCTTTCTATTTCCTGCACAAAATTTTACCTTAATATATTTTTATGCTTGCAAGTTTTATTGATCACCCTATCACGTTTCTTTGCACCAAAGATATAAGGAGAAATTGAAATTTTTAATTTCCTGTGGCCATAAAAAAACTTTAAAACTTTGTTTTCTTTATTAATACTCAGTTGATCAACCAGAATGTATTGCAAATTATGATAAACACTTGGTAAACAAAATTTTATTGAATAGGTGTCTGTTAATGGATGGAGCTTTTAAAAAGTAACATGTATTCATGGGTGAATATAATTTATTGGTAGAATAAGACAGTATTTAGCATCAATTTCTACTTTTTATTTTAAGAGCTATAAGCCCAGAGAAATTTTGTTGACATAGATAAGTGGATGGAAAGGGTTTTACTAGCGATGCCACTACTTTCCTTGAACTTCTTCCAACCTATGTGTCAAAAATTTTAAAATTACTTTTAATGAGCTATCGGTCTTTCAATTTTTTTGAAAGCAAAGGGTTGAAGAATGAATACCTGACTTGTAAAAGTATGTATTACAGCCTTTAGAGAGTTGAACTCTTAACACTTCATCAGTGTTGCAGAGGATCCCTTTGCTTTGCAGTGGAGGCTTTTCTGCATGGGGGCAGTGCAGCACTGCAGCCTTGAGGTCATGGGAGGTGGGAGGTTGTGAAGGGAAAGTCTTCGATCCACAGCCCAGGCACATTTTTGTGATGGAGTACTCCTGGAGGTTGGGGTCTGGTATAGCCCTTGGAGTTACCGGCTTGATTTATTCCTCGGGAGAGCTTCATGTACCTTATGGGGTTCAAATACCCCAGTTTGCTCTAAGCAGATGATATCAGAGCCTCTGAATTAGGGTATTGGAAACTGAGAGGTGTGGGAATACAGAGTGCTTCATAGAAGTAGAATTTCTAGTTCTTAGCAACTGATCAGATGTGACGGCAAGGAAAGTGCCTTACAGAGTAACGGAAGGCCTCAAGTTTGAGAACTGCCGGTTACTGGGGAAAATGGTAATCAAAGTCATGAGGAAGAGCTGATTTTTTATAAGGTTGGTTTGGACAGTTTGGTTTTCAGAACACACGTGACATGGAGGTGCAGACTCTGAAGTACCTGCACACCCGGCCGTGGGGGTCAGAGCAGGAGAACTTTGGGGTCCTCTGCACTGTGAGTGGTAGTGGAAGCTGTGGCTTATCGAGGGGAGGAGGGTTGTGTGTGTGTGTACAATGTGTATAGGAGGACAAAGTAGGGGGAAAGAAACTACCTACATAACAGGGTGAGAAGCAAGAATAGTCTAGAAAGGTAGAAACTATTCCAAGAGATCCAAGGAAAGAGAATTTAAGACGAGGGTGTTGGGATGGGAGAGTCAGCCTTGTCCCTAGTTTTGGCAGATTATTGCCAATCTTTGAGAAGAGTCACAAGAGTGAAAGAAATAGGACAGATTGCTTTTGTCTTGATGAGGAGGTGAGCTACAGCTTTAAGAAGTCTGATGAAAAGTCATTTTAGAGACTAGCAGGCTTAAGTTCTGGATTCAGTGTTTCAGGAAAAAGCCCAGGTGGTCAGAATGGCCCTTAATTACCTTGTGTTGCCCGTAAAGTGTGGTCCCGGCCACGTGTGCAGGGCCAGCAGCCAGCCTTTCCTTTCCCTCCGTGTGGGAACATCGTTTCTGGGGTTGAGTCCTCGGTGAGGGGCTTGGTGTTTATGGCCGTGGTGGGAGAATCTCTGTTTAGACAGGGCGGTGAGGTGCTGTTCTGAGGCGCGCGTGACAGCAGCTGAGCACCTCTGCGCCCCCTCCCGCTGCCCTCAAGCAGGTATGGGGACGGGTGACCCCTCACGCTGCTCTTCCCGTGCTCCTGTGCTCATGGTTGCTGGCACGTTCTTTTTCCTGACTTGGCATCAAATGCATGTATGGTAGTAAGATAGGAATGGAAGGTGATTTTTTGAAGGTAGTTCTGGGGACTTGGAATAGAGGTTTGGGACGTCTGAGAGAAGTGTAAGCTTTAAGAAGAGTAGGCTCAGAAGTCTTGTTGAATGAGCATGAAGTTAGCACGAATGTGGAGCATACCTGAGCCTTGTTGATGGGGAGTAGGACAGCGGCTCATGGTGCTGATGCAGGCGGAGCTGGAATTGCCTCCCTCAGGTGAGAAGTTGTGCTCCTGGCGGGGCCAAGGGCTTCCATGATGGTTCGGGGAGCGAGGCGAGGCTGGCGGTGGTGCTCTCAGAATGCCATGTGCTGACCAGCAGGCGGCTCGGCTTGGGAGAGACACCACGATCTTTGCTTCTTTCTTAATTAAAAAAAAAAAAAGGTGGTTTTAATTAATAATTGATCATTTAAATCACATTTTATTATAACATAGTTGAATAAGTATCTCCGCTGCCCGGAATTGTCACTCAAAGGAGATAATGGTTGAATTTAACTCCATTGTTGCTTAGAAAATCTCAAGCGCCAGTCCCAGTTACAGGGTGGCTGTGCGATTTCTCCAGCCAGGTGGGAGGAGTTTGCAAAATGTAATAATGTTACTCTGTTAAAAACTAGAAGGCTAAGTTGACTTTGGTTGGTCACCGTCCCCTCCTCCTCCTGCCTCACTTCTGTGTGAACCCTGTGCCCCACGTGTCCTGAACAACTACTCATTTTCTAGACATGACTTGGTTTTCCTCGACTCCCTGTCTTTGGGCTTCTCGGCTTAGGACGCCCTGTTCCGCCCTCTGTCCTGCTTGGCAGACCTCAGTGCACCTTCCCAGAATTGGCTGGGCTTTGAAGCCTTCTCTTGCTCACCAGGGCAGACCTAGAAGTGTAACAGTGGACGGCACACGTGGTGTGTATGTACTCTTACACCGTGCATCTTTCTTAGTAGCATATTTTTGTCTGTGTCTTGGCACACACATATATACACATGTGTGTACATAGATACATGCATACAATTTCTGTCTAGTTTTTATATCTGTGTTCCCTGTTGAGTGCCTGGCACTTAAACAGTAGATGTGCCGTCCTACTTATTGAATGAAATGAATGAAAACATTTAAAAACACAGGGAAACTACGATGAGATTCTCTGTATCAGAAACAAATGAATTGCCGGTTCGAGGGAACATGGATGTACTAGCCTGATACCGTGTTAGGTGCGTTATAGATGTTAGCTTTGTCTGTGTGTCTTAAAGTCTTGACAACAAACAGGTATTTTACATGTGAGGAAATGGAGCCAAATTAATTAATTACTTGCATTAAGTCCACATGCATAGTTCACAAGGAGCAGAACATGAGATTTGGACCCAGATCTGTCTTAACTTTAAAAAGCCTCTGCCCTTTTCACATCACTGTCGCTATAACTGTGTAGTGATAATCATCTTTAAAATTTCAAATGGGTCCAACTTTAAAATTTTTACATTTTAGATGCTGTTTTCCTTAAATTTAAAAGAATGGGATGTTGGTTTCTATGGCTCTGGGTTTCTGCTGGAGCTGGTGCTGGTGTGGGGAGTGGAAAGTGGATGGAGCCCTTCCTGAAATGCAGGGGTGACTCTCTCTTATGCTGCATGGTCTCTTACCTTCATGCGATGGGGGGGGGATTCAGTTTTACAAGTAACAAAGATAAATGTCCTTGTTTTATCATTTCTTTCTCTTGTCCTGTTTTTCTGGATGTTCTCTTTAATTTGCATTGTAACACATTTGATTCTTGTCCTGATTTGGAACTGGTAGGATCTGTTGAGTCTGATTTGAGACAAGATGGGCTAACCCTTCAGTATAAGACTTCAGTTCGTATCCCAGGTTTCTATTCCAGTTAGGAATTCTGTTAGAATTCACTAAAAAACACAAGATTTCACTGACACTTTTGTCATTTACCTTCTTCATGGAAGCTTTTATAACTAAATATTAAGTTTTGAAAAATGAGGGTTTCCTATGTAAGTGTAGGAATTCTGTCTCATGTTGACCTTTTAGGTCATCTTCCTTTTTCCTTTCCATCCTGGTCCCCCTTCAGCTACCCAAGACAGTAAATTTACAGGGGAAGAGGGAGCACTGGAATTTGGGGAGCGTAGATATAATTTGAAAAAACATTTCAAGTGATCATTGTTTTCATTACTTTTAAGTCATTTTGAAATTTCAAATAACACTAAAAGCTGACATGATTTCTTCACTTCATCAGTGTAGGAAATTGGATTTTTAAAGCTGTGAACACTGTAAGGGGCTCTTGCTGCTGTAACGTCCAAGAATCCAGAATCAACTTAGTGACCCAGAAAGGAGGGGTGCTGGGGCACAGGTCGGGTGATGATAGGTCTCTCTTCATCTTCTGTAATGCTCCTTGTCTTCGTCTATTTTGTCTGGTAATAAAATAGCCACTCTGGCTTTCTTATGCTTACTGTTTCATGTTTTATCTCTCTCCTTTTTGTAATCCTTTTCTTTCAACCCATGGGTTGAAATTTTGACTTTAAAAATGTGTTTCTGGTAGACAGACTATAGCTGAGTAACAGACTATAGTTGTTACCTTGTTATTAGTTTGGGATTCTCTACCTTTTGACCTAAATGTTTAGTCCATTTATAAGTAATGTAATTATTGATCTGGTTGCTTATTTCTATTTGTCTTTTTTTTTTCTCTGTTGCTCCTTTTGTGACTTTCTTTGGGGTTAACTCAGTATTTTTTAGCATTCCATTTTAACTCTCGGTTGGCTTTCTAGCCATCCTTTCTTGCATGTTTTAGAGAGTACTCCTAAGGGTTGTAATTTGCGTCTTTAATTTACCATAATCTATTTAAAATTAATGTACTACTTTGCATAAGCTATATGATTCTTGCAGCAGTATAGCTGTGTTTACTCCCTCTGTTTTGTGTTTTTTTTTTTTTTGCTGTACACGGGCCTCTCACCATTGTGGACCCTCCCGTTTGCGGAGCACAGGCTCCGGACATGCAGGCTCAGCAGGCCCAGCCGCTCCGTGGCATGTGGGATCCTCCCGGACCGGGGCACGAACCCGCGTCCCCTGCATTGGCAGGCGGACTCTCAACCACTGCGCCACCAGGGAAGCCCTGTTTTGTCTTTTTTATCTGAGGATGTTATTGACTGTACCATCATTTAATGCTGTAGGATTTTTCTTTCTTAGTGGTGATAGTTTTTATGGATTATTTTTGTGTTTCTCCTTGTAACCTGTGGCAGGCATTTGTAGGGTGGCTGGGTAAGACTTAGATATGCAGTCTGTAGCCATGGTAATCACATCCTTGCTGCCTCCATAAATATGAAATGCAGAGCCATTTAGTCCAATCAAGAATTTTTTTAATTAATTAATTAATTTTTGGCGTGTTGGGTCTTCGCTGCTGCGTGCGGGCTTTCTCTAGTTGCGGCGAGCGGGGGCTACTCTCCGTTATGGTGCGAGGGCTCCTCATTGCAGTGGCTTCTCTTGTTGTGGAACACGGGCTCTAGGCATGTGGGCTTCAGTAGTTGTGGCTTGCAGGCTCTAGAGCACAGGCTCAGTAGTTGTGGCACACGGGCTTAGCTGCTCCGCAGCATGTGGGATCTTCCCGGACCAGGGCTCAAACCTGTGTCCCCTGCATTGACTGGTGGATTCTTAACCACTGCGCCACCAGGAAAGTCCCAGTCCAATCAAGAGTTGATGAGGAAATCCTGAATTTGGAGAGGATGATTCAGGACAAAACGGCTCCACAGTTATTGGCAGGAGGCTGCAGTTCTGGGAAATAGAAGTGTACCTTTGTCCCCAGTGCCTCTGCTGGAGTGGAACACTCCCTTTTGTACAGAAGTTGTCAACCTTAATGGGTAGAGTGGTAACGTAAGTGGAAGCAAGGTATGGGTTGTAACCCTCTCAGCGTATGTTTCTTGAGTACAGTTGTTCAGCAATCTGCATTGGAGCTAGTGGCGGGTATTTATTATAAATGATTGCTCCTGGGCCTCACTCCAGACCTGCGCAACCGGGACCTGAATATGAGATCTGGGGTCTGAATTTTAGGGTAAGTGCTCCAAGCTCGTCTTAAACACGACAACGTTAGACTGTCAGTGCACTAGGACTGTTCCCAAAAGCCCCTGACTTTTTATGGACCTGAATCAGTACTATTAATGTTTATCTTCAAGATTAACAAGCGTGCGACTGATGAAACAGTTTGGTCAGAGTCATAGAATTCTAGCGCCTGCATAAAGGTGCCTTCGAGGTCATGCCAGCTCCACAGTCTTAGAGGAGGAAATAGATCAAATGAGAGTGTCTGGGTGGTTCTTACAGCTCTGATTCATAATATATAAGGTACTTTGCTATGAATTGTAGATGAGAATAACGTGTTAAAACTTTTCTGTACTATGTAAGGAATTATTTTCATGTTAGGTGTTATTTTTAATCCAGTTTGACAATCTCTGCCTTTAAGCGGGGCTACTTAGAGCATTTGCACTTAATGTGATTATTGATATTGTTTGGTTTTCCTCTCTCTTGCTATTTCCCATCTGTTTGTCCCATCTTTTCCTTTTTCCTTTTATCCTCTTTTTCTGCCTTCTTTTGGGTTCAGTATTTTTTATGATTCCATTTTAGGGCCTTTATTGGCTTACTGGCTATATGTTTTGGGTGGGGTTTTTTGTGGTGTTTAATAGTTGCTGTAGAGTTTATAATTAGTATGTGCCTTTGACTTATTACTGTCTACTTTCACGTAATATGTATAAAAGAACTTTAGGACAATATACCTCCCTGTTATTCTGCCTTTGTGCTGTTGTAAATATATTTTACTTCTACACATGTTATAAACCCCACAATACATTTTTTCTTTATTTTACAGTACATACTTTTGCCTTAAACAGTTAATTATCTTCTAAAGAGATGTTTTTACATAAGGAGAGGCTTTTGTGTTTGCCCGCCTAGTCACCATTTCTGCTAGTCTTCATTCCTTTGTAAAGATCCAGCTCTCCACCTGGTATCATTTTCTTAGTATTTCTTGTAGTGTGGGTCTGCCGCTGGCGCTGTTTGTCAGCTTTTGTATGTCAGAAAAAGTCTCTATTTCACCTTTGTGTTTGAACAATTTCTGTTTACTGGGTATAGAGGTGTAGGTTGACTTTTTTTTTTTTCTTTCAGTCCTTTAAAGATGTTGCTCTTCTGTCTCTGGCTTCTCATATGGCATTCTTTCTGATGAGATGGCTGCTGTCATTCGTGTCTTTGTTCTGTATATAATGTGAGTTGTTCTCTGACTGCCTTGCAGAATTAACTGTCAGTGTTTGACAGTTCATTTATTTACAAGTTGTTAGTGTTCTGGTTGAACATGTAAGTTCTCAGGTCTGTGTGATCACTCTTTTCTGATCACTCTGTTCCTTGATCACCCCAGACTGAGTTTCTACTGACCCCTGTGCTTCTAGGGGCAGTTAGGACATATCTGTAGAAAAGGAGAAGAAGCATCCGTCAGTCAGTCGTGGCTTCTGAACCGATTCTGAGATTCTCTCGTGACTTTTTGTGCCACTCCAAGAACAACACAGGGCAGTTTTCCTTGTGCTGCTTCAGAGAGGCGGGGGTACCTTTTAGTGCGACAGTGTTACAAGGAGTATTTCTGATGTCTCTGATAGTTGGTGTGGATGACTGCAGCTCAGAGTCTGATGTGATTGTTGTACCTTCAGCCCTGGACTTCGTCTCACAAGATGACATGTTGACGCCCCTGGGGAGACTGGACAAGTATGCTGCGAGCGAGAACGTATTTAACAGGTATGTGCGTATGCTTCCCATTAAGGTGGAAGCACAAGTGTGGCTTTTATTGCATGAATTTCAGTAAACAGAAGTATCCAGTTGAAAGTAGATGTCATTACTGCGTGGTCTGAGTCACCCAGCTTCACTGCTGGTCACAGCCGTGGCCGCCTTTACAGTCGTTTACTCCTCCGTCCTGTGAGCAGGCAGCACTCCTTCTTGACTTTTCGGCAAAAACAAGCAAACTGCTTCTTTGCTGTTAGGCATAATTTTAATGTTCATTAAAGTGACTGCTGAGGCGTCAGTTCCTCCTCCAGCAGGTGGTGGTGTGTGCCTGCCGCGGGCCAGGTGACTGGAGGCCAAGGGGCGAGGGACACGGCAGTGACCAGCGCTCACACTCTCCCTAATGCACTGTTTCTCCACCTAGGGCCCCCAGACCACCTGTATCAGACTTCTCGGGGAAATCTCAAAGTCTTTGTGAATAAAATTGTTTGAGTATAGATGTATAAAACTCATTGAGTAAAATATGTAAAGGTAACATTTTATATAATGAAGAATGATTGTACTTTCCCATATTTATGATAATTGAAGGTAGCTACTTGAAACAAATTTTCAGTGACCTTAGAAATTTGTCAGATCAGGTAAAGGTGAAACATATTTTGGTAAATAATCAATCTCATCTTGTTAAAATAAAATCCTACTGGCATTTGTCACTTAGGAAATTAGGGACTTAATATATGTTATAAAATGTATTAAGAAAAATTTTCTTTTAAACTATATGGATTCTGCCTTTTAAAGTTCTAAATACTATTAATGCCACTGAACATCATATAATTTTCTTTTTCTGTGTAGACAAATGGTGGCCCGGAGTCTGCTGGACACACTGAGGGAAGTCTGTGATGATGAGAGAGATTGTATTGCTGTTTTGGAAAGAATTAGCAGATTAGCTGATGATTCAGGTATATATTTATGCAGAGAAAGGTTTCTTTTACTAAATTACGTTTCGAAAAACTTAGTGTAATGCGAGATTTCTTTGATATATTTCCTAAGTAAATTATCAGACCCATCAGTAACAAGAAAATAAAAACCTGTTACTGGGCTTCCCCCGTGGCGCAGTAGTTGAGAGTCCGCCTGCCGATGCAGGGGACGCAGGTTCGTGCCCCGGTCCGGGAAGATCCCACGTGCCGCGGAGCGGCTGGGCCCGTGAGCCATGGCCACTGAGCCTGCGCGTCTGGAGCCTGTGCTCCGCAACGGGAGAGGCCACAAGAGTGAGAGGCCCACCTACCGCAAAAACAAACAAACAAAAAAACCTGTTACTAAGATCCAAACATTTTATAGTAGGCCCATTTAGTTTAACTTTGAAAATTTCTTGTAAGAAAAAACTAAGAACATTGTTTTGCATCATGTACATTAATACTATTTTAGAATTAATAAATTGTTTTGAAAAATTTTTTGAATAAATTAAAAGGATGGAGTGGGCTGTAAATTTTTTGGCAAATATAAAATGCATTTTTACTTAGAAAAAATGTTTATCACCCCTTGTAAAACTAAGGCTGTTTGTCTCTAAAGTGGAAAGAGGAGGAGAGTCTGCTTAAGAAAGAGGTAAACTTGTTTTGAGGCTTAGAATACGGTTTATTACGTTTTTAAAAAATTTTTTTTATGGTGGTAAAACATACATAAAATTTACCATTTTTACCTAATATTATTTTGAGCATATCTTTATATTTGATTTTAGAAACGATTCAAAAATCAAATAAAAATTTTTTTCTTAAATCCATGACCTCTTTATTAAAATGTATTATTTTTCAATTTATCAAACTTTTGGCATAGCAACAATTCTCATCCTTTAATTTTCAGATGAGCTCATCTTTTGGTAAGCAACTCACTTTATGGGAATATGTTTACTATTTATGTAAGCCTTAAATATTTTTTATTTTCTTATAGAAAAAAACATTAGTAAGCTTCCTAATTTTCTATCTTATTATGATGTTCTGTGTACATAATTACTCATGTATATGCTTGTTCCAGAATGGTTTTAGGAGGGTCTCATCAATTATGATTTTTACTTACAATTTATTTTTAGATTTAGCAGAGATAAACAATGTAACTTAAAATTTTGGCACTATTGCATTCCATTGTGTTCATTCCTTTCATAGAGATGTAGATATTCTTTAAGGTGGAATTTGTGTTTGTTTTCTTCCACCTGTTTACCAACTACAGTGCTGTTCTTTACATATATTCTACATGTGTTTTAAAATATATCTCGAGTTCCTGATAAATATCTCTCTTGACATTTACACTCTGAATTCATTCAGTAAATGTGAAAACAGTGCATACTGTATGCCAGGTTCTAGATTAAATGCTGGAGCCTTACTGAGATGAGTAAGAATCCCTGTCATCAAATTAACAGTTTAACGAATGCAGCCGACATACTAACAGTAAATTATACCAGGGAGGGTTGGGGCCCGCTTTGGACAGTTGGTGGCATTTGAGTTGGGTTTGATGGGGTGGGAGGGGAGGAGGGGGCTCAGGAGAGGAAAGGACAGGTGTAGAGGTTTGGGGAGCTCAGGACAGCGGCCCGTTTGGCCAACAGTGAGTTTACTAGGCCTACAGTTTAGAGGAATGAGACTTAAATAAGGTGGTTGAGGGCCAGATTGTAAAAATTTATACTGTGCCAAGTTGGAGAGTTTGCTTTGTTTGTGATTTAGAACAGAAACACAGCAGTGTGGGTTGACTTGAGGAAAAGATGGGTGACGGAAGGCTGGTTGGGAGATTCCTCTGACTGTTAGGAGTAGTTTGGGAGGAATGGAAGGGCCGGAGGGGTGTCAGAGCCACTGTGATGGGAACTTCCATGAATTTGAGGATTCTTGTCTCTCCATCAGATATGGGAAAGTTGCAGTCTTTAATATATTACCTCTCCTCCACCCCAAAATCCTTTTTTTTTCACTTTTTTTTTTTTTTTTTTTTTTTGCGGTATGCGGGCCTCTCACCGCCATGGCCTCTCCCGCTACAGAGCACACGCTCCGGACGCACAGGCCCAGCAGCCGTGGCTCACAGGCCCAGCCGCTCCGCAGCATGTGGGATACTCCAGGACCGGGACATGAACCCGCGTCCCCTGCATCGGCAGGCGGACTCCCAACCACTGTGCCACCAGGGAAGCCCCTTTTTTTTCATTTTTAAGTTTACTTTTGTTTGAGTATATGTTTTGTACATGGTTCAAAATACAGAACTCCTGTTAGCTACATCTGTTGTCTATAAGGAAGTCTTTATAAAGTGAAAGTAGCTGGTCTTAATTAATTTTGGGGTTTTGTTTGCCTTGAAAGGGCTTCCCACCTCAAGGTTCAACTTTTTTTTTGGCCACACCCCACAGCTTGCAGGATCTTAGTTCCCCAACCAGAGATCGAACCCGTGCCCCCCTGCAGTGGAAGCGCAGAGCGCTAACCACTAGACTGTCAGGGAATCCCCTAAACATTTTTTTAAATGTTGTCTTTTAGTGCTTTTTTTTTTAAAAGATGAGCATTTCTTTTTAATGAACTAAGTATTCATATCCTTTGCCATTTAAAAAATTTTTTTTAAATTTTTGGCTGAGTTAGGTCTTTGTTGTTGCGCACGGACTTTCTCTAGTTGTGATGAGCAGAGGCTACCCTTCGTTGCGGTGCTCGGACTTCTCATTGTGGTGGCTTCCCTTGTGGAGCACGGGCTCTAGGTATGTGGGCTTCAGTAGTTGTGGCAAGCAGGCTCAGTAGTTGTGGCACACGGGCTTAGTTGCTCCATGACATGTGGGATCTTCCCGGACCAGGGCTCGAACCCGTGTCCCCTGCACTGGCAGGCGGATTCTTAACCACTGAGCCACCAGGGAAGGCCTGTCTTTTAGTGCTTTTGATCTTAAAAAAGAAAACAACATTTGGAACTTTTTTTTTTGTTTTGCGGTACGCGGGCCTCTCACTGTTGTGGCCTCTCCCGTTGCGGAGCACAGGCTCCAGACACACAGGCTCAGCGGCCGTGGCTCACGGGCCCAGCCGCACTGCGGCACGTGGGATGTTCCTGGACCGGGGCACGAACTTGTGTCCCCTGCATCGGCAGGCAGACTCTCAACCACTGTGCCACCAGGGAAGCCCAACATTTGGAACTTTGACTCACCTAGAATTTATGTAGAGAGAGCAGTATAGGGATCTTACCCTTTTTTTCTCACATAACCTGCTGACTTTCCTACCATTACCTATGGAACAGTTGATCTTTTTAAAATGCCATATCTGTCACATTTAAATTTGCCATAAGTACTTGGGTCTTTTCAGATTTTTTTGTTTTTTTAAATCTGTTGGTTTCCCTTAGCATTCACTGACCCTTTATCATCTTAGTTAAGTCTAACTGTAAACCCTCCACTGGCTGGCTGCATTTAGATTAGGACCCAGTCGTTACGGCTTGTCCTGGAGGTTCTCAACTAGCAGAGTTTGAAGATGATGCCGTGTTATAGTCGATGTGAGTTCAGGTGAACAGACCCGGTCCTCACAGGAAGTATCGCAGGCTCTGAGGACAGAATCTGGGATGGGGTCGACCTCGCCATGACTGTGAAAAGGATCGCAGGCTGCAGAGCATTTTCTAAGCACTCATGATGTGATGCGAGGTGAAGAGTCCAGAGATTTCCTGAGGACTCCCCCGCCCGGCAAGGATCTGGTTCTGGGGAGGATGCTTCAGCTCACCTTTCTGTTATTTCCATAGAGCCAACTGTGAGAGCAGAGCTGATGGAGCAGGTGCCTCACATCGCCTTGTTTTGTCAAGAAAACCGGCCTGCGATCCCGTATGCGTTTTCCAAGTACTTGCTACCCATTGTGGTTAGATATCTCGCAGATCAGAATAACCAGGTAGGAGGGCCCTGCCCACGTTCTTACAGAAATGGGTGTAGTCTGGGGCACTCCCGGCGGCCTACTGGGTGGTCACATTGGGATGTTCCTTCCTCTTTGACTTTGTTGTTCTGTTTTTCAAAATGAGGCTGTGGAGAGTCTGGGAGGTCACAGCAACAGACAGCACCTGGTGGCTGCTGCTCACCCGCTGCCCTCCCAGGCGGCCCTCAAAAAGGTTGGCACTTGGAGACCTCTTTTCCAAGAATGGCTTTTCTGTTCCACTTCATCTGTTACAGCACAACCTACCAAGTTCTGTCTTTGCAGAATAACCACAGATTTTTATTAGCAAGGTTTTGCCAGTTGTGAACCCCCTCTAGTTGGGTGAGGAATCCGCAGATTTGTGAAATTCAGGTGTTAAGTTTTGTTACACTGTGTATGTACTTGGTTTACGTGTCTGTTTTTTCCTAGGTCAGGAAAACGAGTCAGGCGGCCTTGCTGGCCCTGCTGGAGCAGGAGTTAATTGAGCGGTTTGATGTGGAGACCAAAGTGTGCCCCGTCCTCGTAGAGCTGACCGCCCCCGACAGCAATGACGACGTGAAGACAGAAGCTGTGGCTGTAAGCAGAGCTCAGCAAGAATTAGTCACTGGCTTGACCGATAGGAGGCGCTTGTTACATATGACACTGCATTACATGTTGTAGGGTTGACACATACTGGGTCTCAGAGTAGCCACAAATCATTACATTTGAAATGTAATGCTGGGCTAGAAAGGGACATAGGCTTCCAAGGGAAAAGGTGTCTTTTCTGGGGGCCCCATGCTGTGCAGACGCACTTGGGAATTCGATGGCTCTATCAGTGGGCTCTGAGAAAGCAAGATACACAGCAAGAAAATAGTAAGTTAACTGTAAATTCATTATCAAAATGGAAAAATAAGATGGCAAAAATAACCAGTGGAATTTTAAAAACCCTGTATCGAATGAAGAAACATTTGAGCTCCTTGAGTTGCTGTCGAGCACTTTTCTAGGCACCATGTAAGCACAGTAGGAAAAAGAGGGATGCTGCTTGGCTACTGTACTTGACAGTATGGTCTTGGCAGGAAGGAATATATGATATAAATTATGATTATTAGAAAAATACACAGATTAAGTCATTATGCACATAATAAAGTCAAGTATTATAGTGAGTTCTCTGGTGTTTTGGACATGGTTAGCAAATATTTTGATTATTTGAGAGCCATCATAAATAGGGTATGAATTACATATAGTAAAATATCTGTTATAATTCACATCTATGGCTCCTCAGTTCAGAAAGTAAGAATTCTTATAATAAAATAGAAAAGTGATAAATGCATCTGAAAATTTATTCAGATCTATTTGGATAGTGAGAGTTTGCTATTTAAACCTGATATAGTTGCATTTTTGTTGATATGAAAAAAGTTACACTAAAAATAATTTTATAGTGCTTCTGGATCGTTCGTAGGGTGAATTAGGTTTTCTCTCTTGTTCCTTTCCACTGGAAATTCCATTATTTTATTTTTAGATATTCAGGTATCAGTTAATAAATTTAGATATTTTTCAGTAATACCATTTTTATTGAAGTGAAATTCACATAATATAAAATGAACCATTTTAAAGTTTACAATTAAGTAACATTTAGTACATTCATAATGTTGTACAAAGCACTACCTCTGTCAAGTTCCAAAACTTGATTTTTTTAAAAAATTTCACAAGCTTCTCAATAAAAAGGAAATCAGTTTTGGCATAAATGTTGGTTTATATTGAGCAGAGTTTAACTTGCTTTATTATAATTTTTGACGGATTTTAAGAATAGTAAAACACTATAATTATAATAAAAGGCTATATCCAGCACTAGTGTGAAACCTGTGATTCTCTCACAATTGGTTGTGTTAACTTTGTTATGTTTGGCATTCCCTCCCTTCCCAGTTGTTTGTTTTGGGAATAATTCATTCTAAGAAATTTAATTATGCTAGATCAGTGATACTGTGTATCTTTGGATCATTAACTCAGGCTTGGAGATGCCTAGAAACAGTCTGGAGTCAAGAAACAACACTGCTTTGGGGATTGGGGGATGTCAGTGTCACCTGCCACTCTGAGGAGGCCAGGGCTCTGATAGGGATGGTGCCAGCCTAACAATGCATGGGCAGATCTCCGTTTATGTAGGTCTTTTCTTCGTTTCATCAATGTTTGGTTGTTTTCAGTAGACAGAGCATGTGTGTGTGTTGTTAGATTTCATGTTTTTTTAACACTGTTGTGAATGATACTGTTTTTAAACATTTTCAGTTATTCGTTGCTAATTTATAGAAGTACATTTTTTTTTTTATTCTGTCATATGTCCTGCAAACTTCCTAAACTCACTTATTTGTTCCAGTGGCTTCTTTGTAGATTCCTTGGGATTTGGTCTGTAGACAGTCATGCATTTATGAATAGAGTTTTCTTTTCTTTCCAGCCCGATGCCTTTGCTTCTTGTCATATTTGCATGGGCCAGGAGTAGATATAATAGATAAATGACGACAGTCAGATTTCTTTGTATTCTAACTGCGTGGGGGCAGATATTTAAATGCGTTGGACTGGTTTTCAAAAGGTTCATCCTCACTTTGCCCAAAACTGTGTTATCTGAATCATGTGTGATACATATCAGATCTGTGTCCTTGTCTCCCTTGGAACCCAGGCTTTGCAGAGTAAGGACGTGGTCCCCACATGCGTGAGTTTCAGAGAAAACGGTACTTCGCAAGATGAGAACTGCTACTGTATAGTCCTTTCTTAGCAGTGCAGATACACTAAATCCAGATCCTTCTTGTGGATAATCTTCTGAAAACTCACCATTTATTTTTATCGGGAAAATGTGTAGGTCGTTTTTTTTTTGCGTTACGCGGGCCTCTCACTGTTGTGGCCCCTCCCGTTGCGGAGCACAGGCTCCGGACGCGGAGGCTCAGCGGCCATGGCTCACGGGCCCAGCTGCTCCGCGGCATGTGGGATCTTCCCGGACCGGGGCACGAACCCGTGTCCCCTGCATCGGCAGGCGGACTCTCAACCACTGCGCCACCAGGGAAGCCCCGTTTTTTTTTTTTAATCTTAAATTTATTAGGCAAAATGATTAATAAGATTGAAACTTTAGGTAAAAATGCAATTTTTAGGGTTTTCTCAGGGTTTATTGTACCTTTAATAATTATTGGTTGATTTTAATAGTAGTTAACAATAGTTTTTCTGGCTTCAACTTGGATAAATAAGATGAATTTTTTGTGATGTATGTAGTGTAATTATGTCATATTTTATATTCCCTTAAATTATATACTTTTTATAAATTAGCAAACTGGAAGAGTCTTAGTTTGAAGATATATTCAGTGTGGTTTTGTTCTTATTTATTTTAGATAATGTGCAAAATGGCTCCCATGGTTGGGAAGGACATCACAGAGCGTCTTATCCTCCCTAGGTTTTGTGAGATGTGCTGTGATTGCAGAATGTTTCATGTTCGAAAGGTATTTTTGTTGTTTAAGAATACATGGTTCTAGTGGTTACCATATTGATCTGTGAAACTTAAAAGATTATTTTTAAAGAACGCTGTAATATTTTGAAATGTCAGTGATGCTTTTGTTGTCAGGTCTGTGCTGCCAATTTTGGAGATATTTGCAGCGTAGTTGGCCAGCAAGCTACTGAGGAAATGTTGGTAAGTATTGCAGAAATTAACTATGGAGACTGGACTCGCCACAGTGGTCCACGCTTCCAGCGCCGGGGGCGCGGGTTTGATCCTTGGTCAGGGAAGTTCTGCATGCTGAGCAGTGTGGCCAAAAAAAAAAAACAACTAAGGAGAAAGCAGTGCATTGCAAAGTAGCATGTGAAGTTTGAAATACATACAGTTACCCCCAAAGTGTATTAATATTGGCTTGGCCAAAAAGTTCGTTTGGGTTTTCTGTACTATTACAGAAAAACCTGAATGAACTTTTTGCCAACCTAATACAATTCCATGGATGTACACCAGAAAGATAATATGACTTTAAGAGTTTAAATTTCTGTAATCTGGGCACTTGAATTGTGTTTGTTAAGGACGGTTTGTTAAAAATGCAGATGTGTTAAGAACCATTGATCCCTTTTTAACTCCCATTTCTATAAAATCAATTCTTATTTATTCAAATGAATCTTTTAATTTTATTGCAACCCTCAAGTATTTTAATGACAAATTAAATTTACAGCAGGTGATTTTTAAATGGTTAGTTCCTGGGATAAAAAATGCTTAATGTACAAGTTAATGTACTTGAAGAGTTTCTGAAACCATCTGTTATGAGGAATAGTTAACGTTAAGTACAAGCTCTTGGATAACATTTAAGCTGTACGTGTTCGGAGCGTTTTTGATTTTCCGTAGTCAGTAGTGGAATGAATTGGGTGTGATTTATTTAAAACTGCTAAGTATTAATATTAAATGGGTCTTCTAAATTTCATTAAGAAGATCTAATGTTTTAAATGCTGTGAAAGCAGAAAATGAAATAAAAGTAACTCCTGAAGCCTGCTGTGTGTCTGCCTAACGAAACACCATCCTCCTCGCACAGCTGCCCAGGTTTTTCCAGCTTTGTTCCGATAACGTGTGGGGAGTCCGCAAGGCCTGTGCTGAGTGCTTCATGGCGGTTTCTTGTGCAACATGTCAAGAAATTCGACGGACTAAATTATCAGCACTATTTATTAATTTGATCAGTGATCCTTCACGTTGGGTAAGGTTTTGTTTAATTACCATTTTTGTAAAAGAATGCATTTTACAGAAGATGTGATTTTGATTTCATAATTTAAGAAATAATTCATCATCTAAGTCATGTTATTGCTAATTTAAGGTATGTTATTTAAGGGATGCTATCATTTAAGGGATGTTATTGCTATCAATACTTTTAGGAGTAGACAGTAGACTACTATATTAACTTTTTTTTTTTTTAACTGGATGAAATTTCTGTTCCATGCAAATGTTTTATAGGGTCTCATATTCACATTCTCATGGTTTAAACATTCAAGCCAAGATAAAAATATTTAAAAGTAAAAAGGAGAAAATAATTGATGGGGAACTGTAAATCCTAGCTGAAGAAGGATTTATGTTTTATTCCTGTCCTTTTATTCTTCTTAGGTTCGGCAAGCAGCTTTTCAGTCTCTGGGACCTTTCATATCTACCTTTGCTAATCCATCTAGCTCAGGCCAGTATTTTAAAGAAGAAAACAAAAGTTCAGAAGATACATCAGTAGAAGACAAAACTAGGTATGATTTTTTAAAACTTTGCTTTCCAGTTTTACTGCTTCTGAGCATTTTTTTTCATTTTCAGTATTTTTATAATGTTCTTTTTGGAGAGTTTACTATTTCTCTTGATTACAAAAATTGGTAAATATTTTAATAGAGTTTTATTTTAAATACATTTGTTAAACATCTCTTTGGTTAATTACATATTTAAATGAGAAGATGAAGGCACACGTAACACAATTAGCTTGGTGCTGGGCATATAGAAAGCTGTAGTGATAGATTTGATAATAATGTTCGCGTAAGTTTATTTAATAAATAATTTATCTAGCAAGCCATCTGTTAACATTTAGAATATACAAAGTAATGGTTATACAATTTAAAGGGTTTGGTTTTATACGGAGTAAAACCTAATTTAAGAATATGCGTTACTACATAGTCAGTTTCTTACTGTTATTTTTCTTTTTAGTTAATTTTGTGGATCTTGGATTCTCTGTCTACAGAATAATGATTGTAATTTCTCAATTGAGGGGGAAAGTATTTTAATGATTAGCACCAAATTAGTGCACTTACTAACTAGAATATCAACTTTTAAGAGCATTTAATAAGGCAACCAGATTTTCAAATAAAGCTTAAAGAGGACATCTCTGATTTTAATTTTTTTTGCATTTAAAAATTTTACTTGAGTTTTAGTTTTTAAAATTTTATTTTAGTAGGGCTTCCCTGGTGGCGCAGTGGTTGAGAGTCTACCTGCCGATGCAGGGAACATGGGTTCGTGCCCCGGTCCGGGAAGATCCCACATGCCGCGGAGCGGCTGGGCCCGTGAGCCATGGCCACTGAGCCTGTGCGTCCAGAGCCTGTGCTCCACAATGGGAGAGGCCACAACAGTGAGAGGCCCGCGTACTGCAAAAAAAAAAAAAAAGTATTTTAATATATCCTTAGGGGAAAAACGGTTCAGACCTCAGTTAGTGCATGGGAAATAACGCACAGACTTTGACAGGTGTGAACTTGAGCTCAGTTAGTGCTTGTTTCTGAAACAGCCCTGCCTGTAATGCCTGAGTTACCAGAGTGCCTTGTCCTCCCTTGTCATGATGCTAATGGACATTTTCTTCTGTAGCTTGGTGCTGGGCATATTTATACAAATACCGTGATATTTGTTTTCTTGGTGTTTTGATTTGGCAGTTCTTCCTTTCTTTTCTGCTGCCTTGTTTTACCTTTTTGCCCATTCTCCTACCATCCTGCTGAATAGCCAAACAAACCTGAGGTACTGTATTTTGTAAAGGAAGAAAAATCACTCTAAACCTGTCTTCCTAGCAAGAAAAGTCCGTCGGTTCTTTTTTTTTTTTTTTTTTTTTTTTTTTTTGCGGTACACGGGCCTCTCCCGTTGCAGAGCACAGGCTCCAGACGCGCAGGCCCAGCAGCCACGGCCCTCGGGCCCAGCCGCTCCGCAGCATGTGGAATCCTCCCAGACCGGGGCACGAACCTGTGTCTCCTGCATCGGCAGGCAGACTCTCAACCGCTGCGCCACCAGGGAAGCCATTGTCCATTGTTTTGAAAACAGCTGCTGCAGGGAATGTGACAGAGTGATGAAGTGGGGAGGGGAGAGGTGTTACCTGCTCTTCAGTTTTGAAGTCAGCGACCTTTTCCCTAATGGTACTAATTGTATGAAGACTGTTGCATAGCTTTTATTTATTTTTGTATCTGGAGAGAGTCTAGGAAGTGATATAAATTTACAGAGAATTATTAGGACGGGGTCAGCAAACTTCCTGTAAAAGACCACGCAGTAAATATGTTCGATCTCCGTCAGAACTCCTGCAGTGTGGGAGCAGCCGTAGACAGTCCATGATGCATGAGCTCAGCTGTGTTCCAGTAAAACTTTATTGACAAAGACAGTTGGTGTGGCTACCATGGCCGGTAGTTTTGCTAACTGCCGGTATAGGACATTATTGGAAGAGCTATTTAAAGGCAGTTAATTATCTTTTAGCTACAAACTTTAACTCCTCTTCCATTGTAATGAGGTCTGTCTTAGTGTCAAGTCAATACTATTTGTAGCATTGGATTCTCAGTATATTATTAGACTTTATTGAATTGTGTTAATGATGTAAGGGAGACAGTTCCTGGCTGAGAAAGGAGTTCTGTTAAATATTGTAAAAGCTGTTGTGTAGTCCTAGGTATTATTAATCTCAGAGCCATTAGCTAATTTGCCCTCTCTTAAATACTGCACTGGCTTTTGTTTTGAGCTGTCTTAAATCTAGTTTCATTATTTAAGGTTGACTGATTGGTTAATTATGCAAAAATTAATTGAGCACCTACTATGAACCAGCGACTGTAGACAGATGAACCAGGACTTGGTTCCCGTTCTCGAGGTCCTCTCAGTTTCCTAGAATTCAGATTTCTCAAACGAATATCTCACAAAATAAGCAAGTTTTTGGCAATATATTTCTGCTACTGTTTATTTCTTCTGTAGGGTTTCATCTGATCCTGGAAACATTTAATATCACTTAATACTCTTTGAAGCATTTATTGATTATAAACCTCTGACTTTATAAAATACCAGGTTTATCTCTCACTCACCCTTGATCAGGCTGTTCATACTTCTTTGAAGGTGTTAATAAAAGCTGTGCTTCCAGAAACAGAGTTAAGCATTCAGATTTGCACTTTTAAGTTATGTGAAATGTGCAGCCTCTTTTCTGTTTAGTTAAACCAGCTATTACACCGCTCTCCGAATACATTGCCTTCTTTGGGTTCTCCCTCTTTCTGTCTGGGACGCCATCCTGTTTCACCCACACCTCATTTAACAGAGAGAATGTCTGGACAAACTACCTCCAAGAATCTTGGAGGAAATTCAGAGCTTTTGCATCCTGGCTGTTCATAGCACTGGTGCACGAGCACTGGTTTTAGTCATATCTCTTGGCTGTGTATTTTGCACACATTCATCCAGGGGACTGCAGGTCCCCCCGCGTAGCAGCCTGGTTTTTATCTTTGTGTATTCTGACGCCTTCACCAGGCCTGGTACATGCTCGGCACATGATAAATGTAGAATGAGTTATTGTTAGAAAATAATAGATTTTCTCTCAAAAGCCTTAAGTAACTGCACTGCTCTTGCTAGTTTTTGTCAGTTTAGCTTCAAGCTAACTATGTGTAAGTAAAATTGTTACTGGTACAAATCTGGCAGTATTTCACTGATGTTGAGACTCCATTATGAAGTCACAGCACCTGGAGGCTGTGTCTGCTCTCATCTCAGGATGCAGTGTCTGGGACCAGATGTTCCCAGGGCACTTTCCTAGGCCACAGTCTTGAGTCACCAGGTCTCTGAAGATACTGACTCTCAGCTTACGTAGGCACCGAGGAGATGCGTTTCTGGCTGACGCTCTGCCGCACTTGTTCCCTACACCTGCGAGGAGCTGGGCTACTCCGCTCCTCATGCGAGCCCTCAGTCTCCTCCATTCTCCTCAGAATAGCGTTTGCTTGTATGATAGCGTTTGCCAGACCGACCGTTAGGAATGTCAGAATTCACTTGATTGTGCACTGACTGTTCCCCAGCTCCAGGAAAAAATGTATTTAGAGAATTTATATTTTTGACGGTTTATTTTGAAGCAGACGGTTTATTTGTACAGAATTTAATACTTCCCAGAATTTCATATGAGGGAAAATGTTTTTGTCTCTTTAAAACCATACGAGGAGTTTGAACTTGGGACAAACTAGTAATTTTTCATAAGGCAAATAGAATGACTTGGCCGGTGATTCTCTTTGTTTTTCCTGCTGAGAATATTAAAATTTAATTTTAATGCTAAGATGAGATAGTGATCCAGGAACTTCAGGCCCTTGGAATAGTTTTCCATACTAAATGGCCTTTTAATTGGGTTCTTTTTGTGAATTTTAAGTGGAAGTTTCTTAAATTCATCAGATAACAAGTGAAGTCTTAAGTTTCAGCCATTTGCTCCCCACCACCACCAAACAATGTCCTGTTACTATAATTCTTATTTTTTTTAATTTTAAAATATTTATTTATTTATTTTTGGCTGCGTTGGGTCTTCATTGCTGCGCGTGAGCTTTCTCTAGTTGCAACGAGCAGGGGCTACTCTTCGTTGTGGTACGCGGGCTTCTCATTGCAGTGGCTTCTCTTGATGCGGAGCGTGGGCTCTAGGCACGCGGGCCCAGTAGTTGTGGCTCGTGGGCTCGAGAGCGCAGGCTCAGCAGTTGTAGCGTACGGGCTTAGTTGGTCCGCGGCATGTGGCATCTTCCCGGACCAGGGCTCGAACCCGTGTCCCCTGCACTGGCAGGCAGATTCTTAACCACTGCGCCACCAGGGAAGTCCCTACTATAATTTTAAAATTACAGTTTGCATGATATCAGAAAAACTGTAAAAATAGCCAAAGAATCCCATAAACACTTCTTTCAGATTCTCCAGATGTTAACATTTTACCATACTTGCTTTATTATTTTTTTTTTCTGAATTCTTTGAGATAAGTTTTAGACATGATATTCTTTTTACCTTCCTTCAATATTTCACTCCTCAAAACACAGATACTAATACATAACCAGACTCTAATTACCAAAATTAAGAAATTAACATAGATACAATACTGTCATCTAGAGATTTTATTCAGATTTTACCCATTATCCCACTCGTTTTTAAAACAAAAGAAAAAATTAATAAAGTCGTGATTGGAAAATACCACGTAATTCATACACATATAGAAGACACTTATTTTGCATAAGAGCCCTTGCTTCGGGACTGTTTTGGAGAGGGAAAGGATGCTACAGACATCAAGGCCAGTCCCTCATTTTATGAATGAGGAGTAAATGTGGAATCTGCAGCGCCAGTGCTGGGTGAGACTCGAGTTCTCGCAGTTTATGTGTGCATGTTATGTATTTCATGATTATAAGCATGGTGGAGAAACACCAGAATTTTAAATGCTATCACTGTGTGGTCATGTTTTCGGATGAGGTATTAAATATTTTTATCTATATCTAAAAAATATATTTTTTAAATAATCACGTGTTTTTAAAAAAATTCGTTTCTGAAAACAGTGTGAACATTACTATGAGATAAAGTGCAATCAGGGAAGTTGGTGATCTCCTGAGAGCACATATGGTGGCTCTGTAACTGGGATATCATGTCGGTGGTAACGTCACCTCCAGGGCACAGGCCAGGTGAGCCTCCTGTTTAATGTCTTTCATTGTGTATATTTAAGGGCCCATGTTTCAGGGGAGCACCCCACCCTCACCTGACAAATTTACCTACATATCCATCCTCAGTTCCCTTTCGTGTTTCTTAGAAAGAGCTGTCTCTTCACCCATTTAATCTGTCCACCTGTGTTCTCGAGCCCCTAGTCTTCCTTCTCAGAAAGACATTGCTTTATCAGTGATTCCATCAGTCTCCTGTGTTTTCAGTTCTTCACCTCTTCTGACCTTTTTCTCTGAGCCTGAAGAACGCTCGTCTGAGGCATCCTCTTGTACAGGAGGAATGCCGTGCTCTTCGTCACTCTGCACAACTGTCATGACACACATGCAGGCCAGTCCTTCTGAGGTGCCCTCCAGTCTGTCTGGGCTCTGACCAGTTTCCCAGGGACGTCACCGCCTGGAATTCCATGTAGATCCCGACTCAGCCCATCCAGACTGAAACCCCCTCCTCAAACTGCCCTGGTGTTTTTCACTTGCAGTCGGTGCCACCAGCACCTGTTCAGTCGCTCGGGCCAGAAATCTGGAAATCTTCACAGGTTCCTCTCTTTGCTTCTCATGCCCCGCGAGCGGGAAGTGAGCAGTCGTGTTGGCGTTGGCGTCATTTGAGTGTGTTGCCATCTTCTGTAGCCCCGACACGCCGCCCTGTTCAGAAGGGCGTCCCTGCCTCTCCTCACGTGCTCTGCTGGACTCCCTGCCACCTGGCGCACCTCCTGTCCTGCTTCCCGGCGGCCTTTCCGAAAGAACGCATCTGAAAATGGAACTCTCTTCACCCCTGCCTTGTCTCCTGTACCCTAGGGTACGTTCCGGAGGTGTTTAGTGTGGGGCGCAGTGGCTCCGCCGACTTTTCACTTTTCCATCGGTTCCCTCTCTGAGCCGTCGTAAACTCATCGCCGTTTCCTGAAGGTGTGGCACCTCTCCTGTCACCCCTGCCTTTGCATATGCTGCGGGTTTTCCCTTAGCCTCCTAAGCACGTGTTGGTTGCTCCACCCACGGCTCCTGTCATTCCCTGGAAAGCCTTTCCTTGCAGCTGGCGCATCTGCCTCCAAGCTCGGTGTCCTTGCTCCCTCCTTACCACTCTGCAGGAAGCGTTTGCCTCTGATGCTAATCTCAGGAGCAGCAGCTGCCTCTCATTCACATAGGAACCCTCACCACCAGTGTCGCTCCCTGGCTCCTAGTAGGTGCTCAGCATGCGTTTGTTAAGGGTAATTGAGTCAGATAAACTCTGAGGGGCCGTTAGAGCCTCTGTGTAGGTGGTGGATGGCGGTGACCCATGGGCTGTGGTCCCGGGGCTTGTACCACCTACCTCTCTGTCAATTAAGTCATGGCTGCAGGGGGGAAAACTTTTGGGAGTAGAGCTGAAAGTGTGGAAGGAATAAAAATAACTATTTACACTTAAGTGGACTTTAATGTATTTTGCGAGATAGTAAATAAGGATCTTTTCTAATGCTGTGTAGAGGTTTTTTTTTTTTTCTGTGTAAGCAAGGAGGTTTTAATTCTCAGCTTTTTGATAGGTCATTGGAGCACAGTGGCAATACCATGATCCTAAAAATCAGATAATTTTTACTATGTATTTAGCTTAAAATGCATTGTGAGAATTTATCTTCTTACTATTTCTTTTTAGTTTTTTTTATTATTGAAATTAGCATGGTATTATAGAATCCCGGGGTTCTTAAATGTTATCTCCTCCAACTATTACATAATATTTTAATATCTAGACTTAACAGATGTTTACATCTCTGAGCACAGAACAACTGATGGAAAAAGAAGCATTATCAGTAATCTAAATAAACTACTGAATTTGTGTGGATAATTTGTCATTTTTAATACTTGTCTAAATGCTTTATGTAGTATCTTTCATTGTTTTTTTTTTTCAGTAATTATTTTTATACTTTCACTTTCTTTTTCCCAAATAACACAATAAAAGGACCAGAGGTGAAGAAGTCCCAGAGGATGCGCAGATCAGGCTAGAGGATGTTCCTACAGACCCCACTGTTTTTAATTCCAGTGTCAAACTGGAAGGTGCGCTGGACCCGGACATTGGTGCTGAAAGCCCTAGGAAGCCTCCAGGGGACAGCTCATTACCTTGTCCTTTGTCCTCAGAGCCTCATCAGGAGGCAGCTAGTAACGAGGATGATAAAAAGCCCGGCACCTGCAGGTCTGCCTCTCGGTTGGAGGTGGGCGACAGTGCGCAGGACTCAGCTCCCCTGGATCAGGAGTTGTACAACTCCTTTCACTTCTGGAGGACTCCTCTTCCTGAAATAGATCTAGATGTGGAGCTGGAGCAGGGCTCTGGGAACAAACTCGGCCCCGAGGGGCTGGAGGGAACGCCTGAAGCCACCGCCCCGGCTTCTGCAAACATCACCATGGCCACCAGAAAGGAGCTGGAAGAGATGATAGAAAATCTGGAGCCACACATTGACGATCCCGACGTGAAAGGTATGGGAGTTGGTTCTTTATTCTGATAAAAAATGTTATTTTCTGACTTTTTCCCCAGAAAAATTGCCTTTTAAAAATCTATTTTGACCATTGTCATCATGTATTCTTGTCTGGATAAATGTGATTAGTCTGAATTTTAGGAAATAAATTCCAGATGAGCCCGTTACTGTGTTGCTAAGTGTAGCATGTACAGATGTGTTGGTTCCCAAATCGCTCTCTGACTTGTTCACGCTCACTCACTGTTTTTACAATTTTAACCCTTGAGTCCTGCCTTAACTCTTCTGCTCTGGATCTCATAAACCTTTTTATAAACAGCAGATGCAGTGCTGTGTTTTACGGAAAGACTGTAGTCTGTTAGCAGTGGACAAAGATACGTATCTTCCTGTGGAACGTGGTGTTTTAAGAGCTGTGGGCGTTTGCGAGGGGCCTGCTGGTGTCTTTGTTTCTCAGTTGGACCTTGTTCCATTGGGTTACACTTGTGTCACCTGGATTCTGCCATTGTGAACGGCAGCCTTGAAGGTTGTTGTGTGTGAAAATAACAAGTTGCTCTCACTCAGTGGAATAGGAGTGTGGGAACGAGGTCCCAGGCCACCCCACTCTGCCTGCCGGGGCCAGGGGGTGGTTTACGGTCTGGGGGTAGGAACCTGATGCCAGCGACATCAGAGCTCCTACTGAGCACGGTAACCTGTGAAATGTTACCGTAAAACAAAAAACAATTTTGAAAAATCCCCAAACTGCAAGTCTTCAGATCCTTTATCACTTTGTGGATTTTTTTTTTGTCCTTGTTCATTCTAGAAGCTAAAATTTCTAAACTGTCAGTTTGCTCAATGTTAGCAAAATACCTATTTTTAAAGCAGACAAAGGGAAACCTTCAGTGTCCTTCTAAAACACGCAAAACTTGTTGTGTTTAAACTTGGAAAATTTCATCAGTGGAGGTGATATTAGCAGTTATCTTTATTTGGCTTTAACGTATCATGATTTTTAAAGATTTCCTATGGTAATTTTATGCTTGGAGAAAAACTAAATGATTTGTTTGATTAAAGGCAAATTCATATCCGTGATGGTTGAAAGTTATTTTAATTTAACTGGCAGACAGTCACCTTTTCCAGAATGCTGTGAATAGTATCGGGCGCCGTGAGCCTCTTTTGAGTCTGTGTCTGCAGTTTATCCTCGCCATTCGTGGACCAGTAGTTCATTCCTCCTCCTTATGAGTGTTTTCCGTAGAATGTCCTATTTTCTATCCCTCGCGGTGGATTATTTTCTCTGAAAACCTCACAGCTTCACTGCTCTCGCTAGTTCCTCATTGTGGCTCCTGCCCTTGATTTTTACCACCTTGAGCCCAGAATTCTGCATTTTATGACAACCTGGTGATGTAGCAAATACTGAGGCTTGGTTTTGTTTGACAAATTAGAATGTTCATCAGAATCTTGCCTTTGCCATCTCCCTTCCACCCCAGATGAGGAGGACGGAGACAGAATTACACCTCAGATGTGCACATCTTGGGGTGGTCAGCTCTTGATAAACGTTGTCTTTACGGGTTTCTGCTTTTGTTGAAATAAATTTTATTATTTGTCAACTTAAGTTTTGTTCAGTCGATCAAACTTCAGTAACTCTCACGTCTTGTTTTTTGTACGCTCCTTAGCTTTATGGAAGAAAGATTCCTAACTGGCCTTTGGCCCGTTCTGGGAGCTCTCCCTGTACACCCCTGCTAGTCGGTTCTCTGACACGTAGTAGACACCTACTAAATATTAATGGAAATACTGAATAAGCTACTTTAAATTCTCTTTTTTTAACAAATAAGCTGAAAGTAATATGCATAGTTTGCTTTTTTAAAAGCCCTACATGGACACACATGAGTTTCAGGATATGACTTGGTGTTTCAGAAGGTGACTAACACGGTTTGACTTACACTTTACAGGCTGCGATTGAGATTTTAGTAGTAATACTATATTGTGATTTAATCAGTTCTCTTTCTAATGCAGCTCTTACACCTGTTACAGTTTAAATTTGTCATGTTGTTCTTTCTGTCCATAATGTTGAAACTTCTGTAACATATTCATTGACTGATTCATCCAGCATCACTTATCGAGCACCTATTATGTGCCAGCTACTCTTCCAGGCAGTGAATATGTACCAGCAGCAGACCAGACAGAAATCCCAGCCTCAGAGAGCACAGAGGGTGAGACACCTAATGTGAAAACTGCCTGTGTCAGATGTTCTGCAGGAAAACATCGGTGGGCAGGGCTGGGGGCGGGAGGGCTTCGGCTGCAGGATTCCTGAGCATGAGGGCATGTTGAGCCCGTGTTAATTGTAGTAACTATTTCTGACTTTTCATACTATTAGAAGGTGTTTTGGGTTTTTGAAGGGTGTACCTTAACTGGGGGTGCTTTTTCTTTCCTAATCTGTGGTTGTGAGCAGTCTGTCAGAGAATGTCTACCTTTTTGAAAGGCAGAATTAACCCCAAATTGGAAACTAAGTTCTGGCCAGGGACTCAACTAGTTATGTTGCGTGTGTGTATTCTTGACTGGGGGCAGGGGACCGTCAGGGTGGGGTGGACCCTCAGAGTCGAGTTTCTGCTTTCACGAGCCACTGGGTCCCTTGTTCTTTTCCATGCTGTTTGGTGGGAATGTCATGGGAAACAAGAGCAAGCGTTGGGTTTTTTTTTCCCTCTAAGGCAGCCTTTGCTTCACAGTCATACCAATTTAACTCTTACCTTCTTTGAAGCATTGATAGATTAATTTTTTTTTTCTTTGTGGGTCTCTAATCAAAAAACTTAAGTGTTTCCAGGAGCTAGAATGAGATGTTCCTGTCAGAAAAAGAAGGCCCTTTCTCAGCTGTGGGACAGAAGTAGATCCTATGTGGAAGGAGAGAAAGGGGGGTAGTAAAATGGGAAGAAGGTGAAAGAGAGCCCCTTTTCCAAACTCTCTGGCGTGTGGCATCGCCAGGCTGATTTAGGATTGAGCCACGGCTGAATAGTGACCGGTGCCGGTTTGATTGGCTGTGGCCAGTTCACAGACTGCAGAGGGGAGCTGGCCAGGCCAGCAAGTACAGAGCTGCCTCCAGTTTCGTTGGGGCCAGTGGAATAACTGGGTCCACTGGGCAGTTGTGGTCCGAAAAATCATATTGTTCGTTGATTGTAAGCAAGAAATTGTTAGGAACTTGTGACTAACCTCCAGGACGGTGTGCGAGAGTCAGAGATGGAAAGGGTGAGCTCAGCCAGACCAGCACTTCAGGGGGGGCAGGAAATTCCAGGTTCCAGGCTGTCTCCGATTCTGAGCGCAAGTCACCAGGGACCGCGTGGGCTCTGATCCTGGGGTTTCCGCCCGCATCGTGAGGAAAACGCAGACGTGGTGAAGGCCTGTGCCTCAGTTTCCTTCCGCTGGTCGTGGGGAGCCATCCGCTGAGTCTCAGGCAAGCCTGGGTTCTCCGGGGCCACGGGCTCTCCGTGAGTGGGCATGAGGTCGTCCTCATGACCTTTGTACCAGTCTTTTGAAGGAGGTAACCTCAGTGTGACTCACTGAAACTTTTGTGAACGTACAAACCTAAAGGTACAGAATAACATAGACAAGGAGGAGGCTGTCGTTTACTCAGGTTGGTGGCCGGTGTGAGGCGTGTTCTGTGAAAGGCTTCCCAGGAACAGGTCGCGATGCGTGAGGGAGCCCACCCTCACACCCCCCGCCTGCGTCTACGGGGGCAAAAAGCATGTTCCAGGCCGTCAGCCTCCTTTAGTTCTGCTGTGATTTCATTGTGGAAATTTGGAGGATTCTAAAAGGGGAGCTGAAGTGAGTAAAGGATTAGGTTAGTACAAATTGCAGCTGAAATCCCCAAAAGAATGAGGATGCTTTCCGTGAGTAACTTTTCATGATGAGACACCTTCAGTTAGGTCATCATCCTGTATGTTTCTTGTGTCTCTCTTGCTGGGTACCTTGTATACTTAACTAGAATTTTATAAATGCTATAGCATGGTAATAGGTTATCTTAATAAAATACTGATTGCTTTTTAATAATCTTTAAGTAGAGTGGGAGCACACTTTCTAATCTTTGTACTAAATAAACTTGCAGGTAAACTTTATAAATTCCTATATTTTGAGCATCCAGGTGGATTGTTACTTGAAGTAATGCTACACAATTTCTTTTTGCTAAATTCCTCATTTATGTTGGGGGGAAGGAAGAATGCTTTATCTTCACTTTGAATGACTTTCATAAAGAAGATGTAACTCAAAACGTAGACGATGCCATTTGCCACACTTCAGGGCTGCTGCTTGGTTATCTGTCATTTTGGTTTCCTGCGAGCGAGACAGGGCTTGTTTGGGATCCCTGTGTTTGGGACAAGTCACTCATTTCACTTTCAAAAAGAATTAGAGAAAAGTAAAATAAACCGGAATGAGATATGAGATGTTTAAATGTAACAGCCACAGAAATCTTTGTAATTCCCCTTGTTTTATGTTGGCAGGGTCTGTGTGACGGCTCTCCTGCTAAGATAGCTTAGTAAGTAAGCCTCGCCAGTCCCGCTCATGCGTTCCCAAAACATAGTTCACTGACCCTGAAATTGACTAGATAGCATCTCTCTTTTCATACTAACGCAGAATAATGTACAGTAGTGGGTAAACGTTTTTAATCTCATGAAAGCATATTAGCTTTCTACTTTTTGCCCTCGGAGAACTAATGATTGACCACAGTAGAGGTTTTTTCCAGCTTTTCGATGGCAGTGTCCCAAAAGCACTGCGTCTCATTGATCCCATAACCCTGCACAGGGAGAGCCCGGGCACCCGCGGCCCCACGCTCACAGGCCTGTCGTTCTGCCCACAGCGCAGGTGGACGTGCTGGCCGCCGCCCTGCGCGCCTCCAGCCTGGACACCAGCGACGAGGCCAGCGAGGCTGCCCGGAGGGCCCCGCAGGATGAGCTCCTTGGCTG
The DNA here is from genome assembly GCF_963924675.1 of Phocoena phocoena. Classification (NCBI taxonomy): domain Eukaryota; kingdom Metazoa; phylum Chordata; class Mammalia; order Artiodactyla; family Phocoenidae; genus Phocoena; species Phocoena phocoena. Next base: position 60,588,694 of record NC_089231.1, on the reverse strand, counting down.
CAGACTTGACCACGGCACCGCCGGGCCTTTGACGAGCGAGACCGTCGAGGTGAGGGCTCCGCAGGGCGTGCACAGTGAGCTGGGTGGCCCCGGTGCCGTTTGCGGGGCAGCCGTGGTGCTCGTCACGGCCCAGTTACCACGTCCTGTCTGTCGCTGGTTTTCTCCGTCTCCCTTCTGCATAAAGTAAAAGTCATCGTCACCACGTCCTGTCTCTGTGACATGAGTGTCATGTCCAGAGCTTGGAGTTAATAGTCAGCCCGGGACTGTCTACATGACCACTCCGCAGCTTCGGTGTGGGTGTGGCTCACTGCAGTGAAATAATCTTGCTGGAGACAAAGCCCTGTATCAAGAGTAATTAACTCTTCCCTTTTCTTTTTGGAGGGGTGCTTTGTTTCTGATGGGACCATTTCACTGCAGCGAGCAGCACGGTGTTCTGAGCGGAAGACCGGGACTTGAGGCCGTGTTGCGGGATTATCTGGACCCTGGAGTGTGCGGGTGGGTACTGTGACCAGCCCGCCTGCCTGTGTCCTGCACCGTCCTTCCCGAACCCCCCGACCCCCCACCAAGCCAGCACCACGCGGTGTCAGTAGTTCTCATCCCTTGTGTGTGTCGGCGGGAGAAGGAACACATGCTGGTGGCCAGAGGCAGGTGGTCTCGGGTCAGAGCGGCCTGGACGCTGAGCTCAGGGAGGGGGGCCTCATACGCATGGGGGCACGGGGGTCCCAGGGCCCCGGTGGATTCCTGGCTTGTTTTCTGTTAGGTGACACCCAGTGTAGCTAGAAATCTTGCGTAAAACCAGGGCTTCAGAATGCAACCCTGCCCACTTAGCATCATCGGAGATTTTAGTACTTTATCTGAGTTTTAGAAGGTGTTTTGTTTTCATTTTGGGGTTGGTGGGGGCTGTTACAAAAGTATTGGGTCGGCCAGAAAGTCGGTTTGGGTTTTCCTGTAACATCGCATGACAACCCCGAATGAACTTTTGGGCCAGCCCAGTATGTTTGTGAAACTAGAAATAGCCAGGAATAGAAATAGTAGAAGAAAAACTGTGTGTGACATACCATACAACAGTTGCCTAAAGCAACCTCTAAATACTGTTTTATTGATAGCTAATTTTAGATATTGGGACCTTTTCAAAATTACTTCTAAATTTACTTTTTAATTACATTTGTTCTGGAATTTATTTTCATACCTTTAGCAACCTATTCTGAAAGTTTGATTTAAGGCAAGGGAATTCTTATGAGGTCTTAGGTCTGTTTATAAATGTTTAAAAGCATGAAGAATTTGTACGTATTCTTATCTTCTGGCGGCCTTGAAAGGTGAGTAACTTAGTAAGATGGTTTAAATGAAGGGAACTCACAGACAGGACAGTTCTTCACGTGACCGTTCTCTCCCAACAGAATATGGAGTCCGCCCTTCGCTATATTCATGATGATTCAGACTCGGGCACCAGTGGTGGTTTTAGCCCCGATGAGGAAAGGAGAGCTAAAGTGCAGGTAGGTGACCCAAAACTCTTTACTTTGTGTGGGTGTTGTTAAGTCCACTTTTAAACCCATTTCTCACCAAATTTGGCCCTTCTGATAATGTTTTGAAAATGAGGGTTGATCTATCATACTTCTGATAAGAAAATTCAAGCGGTCGAGTAAAATATAAGCAGAAATCTTCCTCTTCTCACACCTGTGACCCCTTCCCCTCCAGGGTGACCGCGACCCTGGGTCCTCCTGTATGTCCTCAGCGCGCCTAGGCGGACGCGCCCGCGCGTCGGCGTGCACCTGTCTCTTTCAAAGACACATAGAGCCAGGCCATCGCGCCCGGGTCTTCATGCCTGAGTTGCCAAGGATTGTAAGGCAGAGCTTGACTTCAGAGAGGAGAACGTGGGAGTGCGGCCCAGAGCCGCTGTAAAGTGCTGTCGGCTGGCAGGGTGACTCGAATCGGAGGCTTTACGTGTGGGGTCGTTGGAATGTGGTGACGCCTGTCTTTCTTTTTTCTTTTCTTTTTTAAAGAGTCGTGTCTTGGAGCTCTTTGCACAGGAGCACAGACTGCCGCCCCCCCCGCCCCCCCAGCACAGCACCCACGCGGCCCCGCGTGAGCAGGGCTGGGACGGGCGTCCAGGTGTAGGTGTGCTGTGATATTACAAGTAAAGCCATGTTCATCGTGATCATGCCTGTGCTTTGCTCCTGGGACTGTCTGTGCATTATTATAAGTAGATTGCCTAGGTCAAAGGGGGCGAGTCCTTTGTTTTTGTTTGTTCTATTTATTAAAAATGGAGTTGGTATTCATAGTGTTTTAAAACATGCTTTTTCAAGCCAGTGCATACAGATTGTCTCATTCCTTTAATGAATTTCCATTTTATTTTTTAAAAATAGATAATACGTTTACAAACTTCAGAATTCAGCTTCCTCCTTAGCTTTTCTCCTCCAGCACCCACTTTGCTTTTCCCCTAAAGCAGCCAGTTTTATCTTTATTTTGTAGCTCCTTCCAAAGCTATATTTCGCATACATAAGCAAGATCGTAGATATGTTCTTCTTGTCCTCACATTTATACAAGTGGTTAGAGGTATGTACACTTTAAGTTTCTATAGATAATTGCTAAATTTCCATCTAAAGGCGGTTGTTGTTGTCGTTTTAAGATCCTTGTTGGTGACAGTGCAGAAGAGGGCCTGCTTAGCCTCATCTGCTAGGATAGCCTCATCCACTAGGTTAGCCTCATTCAGTAGGTTACCTCAGACTCTGCAATCTCTGCCAGCACTGAAAGGCGCTGATCTTATTTTTAATGTATCTCTTAAATTTAGTAAGCAGCTCTCATCATCCTCTAAACTGTTTTCTGTTTTAAGATCTTGTTTGTTGTTTTCCTCCTTGAAGCTGCTTTTATTCATTTATACATGTATCTCCCTTAGCATGTTTTCTTATCTCTTTTCAGTTATTGGAAACCTGAAACTTGGAGATTGGTTTTTCACTACTGTATGAGGTGCAAGTGTGCCTAGTTTACAAAGTCTGCACTCTCTCTTGGTTAGGACGTTGTGCCCCAGGCCCTGCTGGATCAGTATCTCTCCATGACCGACCCCTCCCGGGCACAGACAGTGGACACGGAGATCGCCAAGCACTGCGCGTACAGCCTGCCGGGCGTGGCACTGACGCTGGGCCGGCAGAACTGGCACTGCCTGCGCGAGACCTACGAGACGCTGGCCTCCGACATGCAGGTGCGGGGCCCCTGTCCACGCTCCCTCACGTGCAGAGAGCTTGCCGGTGACACCAGAGCACTCCCCCGTGGGTCCAGGCTCCTCCCTCCACCTGAGCAGCCTCTCTTCTTTTTTGTCTGAAGTGCTAGAATTAGCTTCCCGTTTGACCTGCTGAGGTTCCTAACTCAAAGCTGCTGTTGTCTAAAGTTTACGTGCAGATTAATTCTTGAGAATATAGGGTTTCTTTTTACCCCAGAAACAGTGTTATAAATGCTTCCTCCCTGATATTTTTCAACCTTAGCAGGACTGCAGTCGTGTTCGGGTTGCCAGGGTCTGGGCCCAGCGGGCAGCGCAGTGCGGGTGGGAGAAGGTGGATGGGTGTGTGCGTGCCCGTTTGTGCACACGTGCTCACCACCACCACCCGTTTGAGAAACAAGAAATGGGAAACATTGACCCTTGGTCGTTTGTGGCTCTTTGTGGCTGTTTTCCCAGGCTTTGCCGACTTCACCTCCCCCCGCCCTTGGGTCTGTCTTCTATACACCCAGGTCCCTTTTCCTTCAGCGACCTTCATCTCTCAGTTATTCGAAGGCATCTGCTGAGACTAATTTATACTGAGTTGTGAATGGTTATCCCTCGGTGTCTCAGTTGACTTGGCAAGTTGGAAGTCAAGAGTCCCCTTGGGAACATAGTTTAAGTCCCTCCTCCGACCTCTGGAGAAGGTGATCCCTGCTCAGCCCTCAGGGGTGGAACTGGACGTGGGACACACAGGGGTGGAACTGTGTAACATACAGACCAACGAGTGTTTCACCCTCTGTTTGAGTGGCTTTCCACCTTTATTCTGTGGACTCTCGGAGCTGCTGGTGACGGGGACGGCTCTGGATGGGTAGGGCTTATCCAAACATCCTGCCTTCTCCCATTTGATACATTGAACATGGGTACAGCATATTATCTCAAGAACAGGTTCTTGTGTTTGGGGGCGGGGATAAAGCCTTTGTTCTAAACAGCTTCTCAGCAGGTAAAGTTTTAAACTAAATAAGAAAGTAAACTTTTTAAAATTAAGGCCACATGAAGAAAAAGATGTTTTTGACATATAAAGTCTCCTGTAAATGGAGCACATTTCTGTTCCGGTGTTCTGTTCCAGGGCTGCCCGCAAGAGATTTTTCCAATCTTGTATCTCTTTAATTGCCAGTTCTTTAAAACGAGTTTTGTGGTTGTTTTTAATCCAGGGTAGTCTGTGCAGAGTCGGGAGGGCCAGCGCAGGGAGAGGCACACCAGCCAGCCTTCGATCCATGTGGGACGCCAGGAAATTGGGCATCCAGTGCTCTGAGAGCTACACAGGCTTCACCACCAGTGATCTCCAAGCATTTTTTTCCTTCCTAAGTGAAAGGGGGATAACATATACTGTGCAGGGATTTTGCATTTTTCTGCCAGTTTTTGATAGAAAGTAGGCATTTAAAACTTAGTATCAAAAAAAAAAAAAAAAAAAACTTAGTATCTATTATTACTATTTTATTCTGATTTAACTTGAGATTAATAACATTCAGATATAATAAATTAACCTTCATACATTGTGCAAAAGTTAAAGTACCAAGACTTTGTGATCAGCTTACTCACGCAGTTGTCTTTATTTCTGCAGTGGAAAGTTCGAAGGACCTTAGCCTTCTCCATCCACGAACTTGCAGTCATCCTTGGAGATCAGTTGACAGCTGCAGATCTGGTTCCAATTTTTAATGGATTTTTAAAAGACCTCGATGAAGTCAGGATAGGTGTCCTTAAACACTTGCATGATTTTCTAAAGGTAATTTTTAAGTTCTTTTGTATAAAAACACACTAAAATTCTACTGTAGAGTTAAAGTTTTGACTTTATGCTGCCATCAAGATAGGTTTCTGTATGTTCTGTGTAACAAATGTCGCCATGACTTTGATGGTACCATGTGGTTAAAAAATAGTCCCATTCTGATCAGTTTTGCTAGTGTCACCTCAGTGTTGAATTTAAAAATTACGCTAAATTTCATTTTTAAATGACATTAGATCATGGTTACAAACATTTGTACCTTTTTTCTCATAATTACTGAACTAACATGTAGGAAATTACATGGACATTAAGCCTTCTGTAGTGTGTCCTCACCGCTCTGATGTGGATCTCTGGTCTCTGACAGGAGCAGCGCTGACTTTACAAATTGTTTAATCCTGGAGAACTATTGTAGTCGTAAAGTTTGAGGTGCAGAAGTATCATAATTGAAATTGCTCTAATTGCCCCAATAATGTTCCCTCAACTCAGAATCCAGTGGGGAATTGCACATAGAATTTAAATACCACGTCTCTTTAGCCATCTTAAATCTAGGACAGTTTCCCTGACTTTTCACCTGTAATGTCATGGACCTTTTTGAAGGGGCCAAGCCAGTGGTTTTGGAGAATGCCCCCCAATTTGAAATTGCCTGAGCGCTGTCACACAGTTAGATTCAGGTTAAACAGGTGTTGTCTGCCAAGAGTATTGCCTCTCTACCTAGGTCCCTGGGTTGCGTCAGGGGTAACACGATGTTGGCTCTTGGGTCCCTGGTGATGCTGAGTCCGGTCCCGTGGCCATGGGTCAGCTCACTTTTCCATCGAGGTTATTGACTCCTCAGTGGGCGATTCTTTCAAACTCTGAACATTTCTTTCCCTGAGTCCTTCACACAGTGCTTTTGCATTTCTGCATCTGTACCTGATTCTTGCCTGAATCACTTGTTACTGTGTGAGTTGTAAAATACTAATTTTCTGTTCTTTGTAATTCCTTCTGTGTTTACTAGTTAGTATCTCCTGTAAAGATAACCTTTCCCTTCTCTTCCTCTGCCTTTTTGGAAGTTTTTTTTAATATGTGTGGACTCCAGAATTACTTTTTTATTCCGTGTAATGTAATCTATTTCTGTCGGGTTTTTTTGTTTGTTTTTTAACATCTTTATTGGAGTATAATTGCTTTACCATGGTGTGTCAGTTTCTGCTTTATAACAAAGTGAATCAGTTATACATATACATTATGTCCTCATATCTCTTGCATCTCCCTCCCTCCCACCCTCCCTATCCCACCCCTCTAGGTGGTCACAAAGCACCGAGCTGATCTCCCTGTGCTATGCGGCTGCTTCCCACTATCTGTTTTACGTTTGGTAGTGTATATATGTCCATGCCACTGTCTCACTTTGTCACAGCTCACCCTTCCCCCTCCCCGTATCCTCAAGTCCATTCTCTAGTAGGTCTGCATCTTTATTCCCGTCTTGCCCCTGGGTTCTTCTGATCTTTTTTTTTTTTTTTTTTTAGATTCCATATATATGTGTTAGCATACGGTATTTGTTTTTCTCTTTCTGACTTACTTCACTCTGTATGACAATCTCTGGGTCCATCCACCTCACTACACATAACTCAGTTTCGTTCCTTTTTATGGCTGAGTAATAGTCTATTGTATATATGTGCCACATCTTCTTTATCCGTTCATCTGTTGCTGGACACTTAGGTTGCTTCCATCTCCTGGCTATTGTAAAAAGAGCTGCAGTGAACATTTTGACACATGACTCTTTTTGAATTATGGTTTTCTCAGGGTTTATGCCCAATAGTGGGATTGCTGGGTCGTATGGTAGTTCTATTTTTAGTTTTTTAAGGAACCTCCATACTGTTCTCCATAGTGGCTGTATCAATTTACATTCCCACCAACAGTGCAAGAGGGTTCCCTTTTCTCCACATCCTCTCCAGCATTTATTGTTTGTAGATTTTTTGATGGTGGCCGTTCTGACCGGTGTGAGATGATATCTCGTAGTTTAGATTTGCATTTCTCTAGTGGTTAATGATGTTGAGCATTCTTTCATGTGTTTGTTGGCCATCTGTGTATCTTCTTTGGAGAAATGTCTGTTTAGGTCTTCTGCCCATTTTTGGATTGGGTTGTTTGTTTTTTTGATATTGAGCTGCATGAGTTGCTTGTATGTTTTGGAGATTAAGCCTTTGTCAGTTGCTTCATTTGCAAATATTTTCTCCCATTCTGAGGGCTGTCTTTTTGCCTTGTTTATGGTTTCCTTTGCTGTGCAAAAGCTTTGAAGTTTCATTAGGTCCCATTTGTTTATTTTTGTTTTTATTTCCATTTCTCTAGGAGGTGGGTCAAAAAGGATCTTGATGTGATGTATGTCATAGAGTGTTCTGCCTATGTTTTCCTCTAAGAGTTTGATGGTGTCTGGCCTTACATTTAGGTCTTTAATCCATTTTGAGTTTATTTTTGTGTATGGTGTTAGGGAGTGTTCCAATTTCATTCTTTTACATGTACCTGTCCAGTTTTCCCAGCAGCACTTATCGAAGAGGCTGTCTTTTCTCCACTGTATATTCTTGCCTCCTTTATCAAAGACAAGGTGACCATATGTGCGTGGGTTTATCTCTGGGCTTTCTATCCTGTTCCATTGATCTATATTTTTGTTTTTGTACCAGTACCATACTGTCTTGATTACTGTAGCTTTGTAGTATAGTCTGAAGTCAGTGAGCCTGATTCCTCGAGCTCCGTTTTTCTTTCTCAAGATTGCTTTGGCTATTTGGAGTCTTTTGTGTTTCCATACCAATTGTGAAATTTTTTGTTCTAGTTCTGTGAAAAATGCCAGTGGTAGTTTGATAGGGATTGCATTGAATCTGTAGATTGCTTTGGGTAGTAGAGTCATTTTCACAATGTTGATTCTTCCAGTCCAAGAACATGGTATATCTCTCCATCTATTTGTATCATCTTTAATTTCTTTCATCAGTGTCTTATAGTTTTCTGCATACAGGTCTTTTGTCTCCTTAGGTAGGTTTTCTCCTAGGTATTTTATTCTTTTTGTTGCAGTGGTAAATGGGAGTGTTTCCTTAATTTCTCTTTCAGATTTTTCGTTGTTAGTGTATAGGAATGCAAGAGATTTCTGTGCATTAATTTTGTATCCTGCTACTCTACCAAATTCATTGATTAGCCCTAGTAGTTTTCTGGTAGCATCTTTAGGATTCTCTATGTATAGTATCATGTCATCTGCAAACAGTGACAGCTTTACTTCTTCTTTTCTGATTTGGATTCCTTTTGTTTCTTTTTCTTCTCTGATTGCTGTGACTAAAACTTCCAAAACTATGTTGAATAATAGTGGTGAGAGTGGGCAACCTTGTCTTGTTCCTGATCTTAGTGGAAATGGTTTCAGTTTTTCACCATTGAGGATGAAGTTGGCTGTGGGTTTGTCATATATGGCCTTTATTATGTTGAGGAAAGTTCCCTCTATGCCTACTTTCTGGAGGGTTTTTATTATAAATCGGTGTTGAATTTTGTCAGAAGCTTTCTCTGCATCTATCGAGATGATCATATGGTTTTTCTTCTTCAGTTTGTTAATATGGTGTATCACACTGATTGATTTGCGTATATTGAAGAATCCTTGCATTCCTGGGATAAACTCCACTTGATCATAGTGTATGATCCTTTTAATGTGCTGTTGGATTCTGTTTGCTAGTATTTTGTTGAGGATTTTTGCATCTACGTTCATCAGTGATACTGGCCTGTAGTTTTCTTTCTTTGTGACATCTTTGTCTGGTTTTGGTGTCAGGGTGATGGTGGCCTCGTAGAATGAGTTTGGGAGTGTTCCTCCCTCTGCTATATTTTGGAAGAGTTTGAGAAGGGTAGGTGTTAGCTCTTCTCTAAACGTTTGATAGAATTTGCCTGTGCAGCCATCTGCTCCTGGGCTTTTGTTTGTTGGAAGATTTTTAATCACAGTTTCAATTTCAGTGCTTGTGATTGGTCTGTTCATATTTTCTATTTCTTCCAGGTTCAGTCTCGGAAGGTTGTGCATTTCTAAGAATTTGTCCATTTCTTCCAGGTTGTCCATTTTATTGGCACAGAGTTGCTTGTAGTAACCTCTCATGATCCTTTGTATTTCTGCAGTGTCAGTTGTTACTTCTCCTTTTTCATTTCTAATTCTATTGATTTGAGTCTTCTCCCTTTTTTTCTTGTTATGTCTGGCTAATGGTTTATCAGTTTTATCTTCTCAACCAGCTTTTACTTTTATTGATCTTTGCTATCCTTTCCTTCATTTCTTTTTCATTTATTTCTGATCTGATTTTTATGATTTCTTTCCTTCTGCTAACTTTGGGGGTTTTTTGTTCTTCTTTCTCTAATTGCTTTAGGTATAACGTTAGGTTGTTTATTTGAGATGTTTCTTGTTTCTTAAGGTAGGCTTGTATAGCTATAAACTTCCCTCTTAGAACTGCTTTTGCTGCATCCCATAGGTTTTGGGTCATTGTGTTTTCATTGTCATTTGTTTCTAGGTTTTTTGTTTTTTTTGTTTTTTTGTTTTTTTTTTTGCTATACACGGGCCTCTCCCGTCGCGGAGCACAGGCTCCGCACGCGCAGGCTCAGCGGCCATGGCTCACGGGCCCAGCCGCTCTGCGGCATGTGGGATCTTCCCGGACCGGGGCACGAACCCGTGTCCCCTGCATCAGCAGGCAGACTCTCAACCACTGCGCCACCAGGGAAGCCCTGTTTCTAGGTATTTTTTGATTTCCTCTTTGATTTCTTCAGTGATCTCTTGGTTATTAAGTAGTGTGTTGTTTAGCCCCCATGTGTTTGCATTTCTTACAGATTTTTTCCTGTAATTGATATCTCGTCTCATAGCATTGCAGTTGGAAAATATACTTGATACAATTTCAGTTTTCTTAAATTTACCAAGACTTGATTTGTGACCCAAGATACAATCTATCCTGGAGAATGTTCCATGAGCACTTGAGAAGAATGTGTATTCTGTTGTTTTTGGATGGAATGTCCTATAAATATTAATTAAGTCCATCTTGTTTAATGTATCATTTAAAGCTTGTGCTTCCTTATGTATTTTCATTTTGGATTATCTGTCTATTGGTGAAAGTGGGGTGTTAAAGTCCCCTACTATGATTGTGTTACTGTCAGTTTCCCCTTTTATAGCTGTTAGTATTTGCCTTATGTATTGAGGTGCTCCTGTGTTGGGTGCATAAATATTTACAATTGTTACATCATCTTCTTGGATCGATCCCTTGATCATTACGTAGTGTCCTTCTTTGTCTCTTGTAATAATAGTCTTTGTTTTAAAGTCTATTTTGCCTGATATGAGAATTGCTACTCCAGCTTTCTTTTGATTTCCATTTGCATGGAATATCTTTTTCCATCCCCTCACTTTCAGTCTGCATGTGTCCGTAGGTCTGAAGTGGGTCTCTTGTAGAGAGGGTCTTGTTTTTGTATCCATTCAGTGAACTTGTGTCTTTTGTTTGGAGCATTTAATCCATTTACATTTAAGGTAGTTATCTATATGTATGTTCCTATTACCATTTTCTTAATTGTTTTGGTTTTATTATTGTAGGTCTTTTCCTTCTCTTTTGTTTCCTGCCTAGAGAAGTTCCTTTAGCATTTGTTGTAGAGCTGGTTTGGTGGTGCTGAATTCTCTTAGCTTTTGCTTGTCTGTAAAGCTTTTAATTTCTCCGTCAAATCTGAATGAGATCTTTGCTGGGTAGAGTAATCTTGGTTGTAGGCTTTTCTCTTTCATCACTTTAAATATGTCCTGCCAGTCCCTTCTGGCTTGCAGAGTTTCTGCTGAAGGATCAACTGTTAACCTCATGGGGATTCCTGTATGTGTTACTTGTTGTTTTTCCCTTGCTGCTTTTAACATTTGTTCTTTGTATTTAATTTTTGATAGTTTGATTAATATGTGTCTTGGCGTGTTTCTCCTTGGATTTGTCCTGTATGGGACTCTCTGTGCTTCCTGGACTTAACTATTTCCTTTCCCATATTAGGGAAATTTTCAACTATAATCTTCTCAAATATTTTCTCAGTCCCTTTCTTTTTCTCTTCTTCTTCTGGGACCCCTAGAATTCGAATGTTGGTGTCTTTCATGTTGTCCCAGAGGTCTCTGAGGCTGTTCTCAATTCTTTTCATTCTTTTTTCTTTATTCTGCTCTGCGGTAGTTATTTCCACTATTTTATCTTCCAGGTCACTTATGCGTTCTTCTGCCTCAGTTATTCTGCTATTGATCCCTTCTAGAGAATTTTTATTTCATTTATTGCATTGTTCATCTCTGTTTGTTTGCTCTTTAGTTCTTCTAGGTCCTTGTTAAATGTTTCTTGTATTTTCTCCATTCTATTTCCAAGATTTTGTATCATCTTTACTGTCATTACTCTGAATTCTTTTTCAGGTAGACTGCCTATTTCCTCTTCATTTGTTAGGTCTGGTGGGTTTTTATCTTGCTCCTTCATCTGCGGTGTGTTTTTCTGTCTTCTCGTTTTGCTTACCTTACTGTGTTTGGGGTCTCCTTTTTGCAGGCTGCAGGTTAGTGGTTACCGTTGTTTTTGGTGTCTGTCCCCAGTGGCTAAGGTTGGGTCAGTGGGTTGTGTAGCCTTCCTGGTGGAGGGGGACTAGTGCCTGTGTTCTGGTGGATGAGGCTGGATCTTGTCTTTCTGGTGGGCAGGAGGTCCACGTCTTTGGTTTGTTTTGGGGTGTCTGTGGCCTTGTTATGATTTTAGGCAGGCTCTGTGCTTATGGGTGGGGTTGTGTTCCTGTCTTGCTAGTTGTTTGGCATAGGATGTCCAGCACTGTAGCTTGCTGGTCGTTGAGTGGAGCTGGGTCTTGGCATTGAGATGGAGATCTCTGGGAGATTTTCGCCATTTGATATTACGTGGAGCTGGGAGATCTCTTGTGGACAAGTGTCCTGAACTTGGCTCTCCCACCTCAGAGGCACAGCACTGACACCTGGCTGGAGCACTAAGAACCTGTCCTCCACACTGCTCAGAATAAAAGGGGGGAAAGAAAGAAAGAAAGAGAGAGAGAGGGGGAGGGAGGGAGGGAGAGTGAGAAAGAGAGAGGAAGGAAGGAAAGAAGGAGATAAAATAAAGTGATTAAAATAAAAAACAAGAAAAAAATTTTTTTAAGTAATTAAAAAAAAAAAGGACAGACAGAACCCTAGGACAGATGGTGGAAGCAAAGCTATACAGACAAAATCTCACACAGAAGCATACACATACACACTCACAAAAAGAGGAAGAGGGGAAAAAATCATAAATCTTGCTCTCAAAGTCCACCTCCTCAATTTGGGGATGATTTGTTGTCTATTCAGGTGTTCCACAGATGCAGGTACATCAAGTTGATTGTGGAGCTTTAGTCCGCTGCTTCTGAGGCTGCTGGGAGAGATTTCCCTTTCTCTTCTTTGTTCTCACAGCTCCCAGGGGCTCAGCTTTGGATTTGGCCCCGCCTTTGTGTGTAGGTCGCTGGAGGGCGTCTGTTCTTTGCTCAGACAGGACGGGGTTAAAGGAGCAGCTAATTTGGGGGCTCTGGCTCACTCAGGCCGGGGGGAGGGAGGGGTACGGAATGCGGAGCGAGCCTGTGGTGGCAACAGAATCCAACGTGAGGTTGCACCAGCCTAAAGCACGCCGTCCGTTCTCCCGGAGGAGTTGACCCTGGATCCCGGGACCCCGGCAGTGGCGGGCTGCACAGGCTCCCCGGAAGGAGGGTGTGGAGAGTGACCTGTGCGAGCACACAGGCTTCTTGGTGGCGGCAGCAACAGCCTTAGCATCTCATGCTTGTCTCTGGGGTCCGTGCTAATAGCCGTGGCTCACGCCCGTCTCTGGAGCTCCTTTAAGCAGCGCTCTTAATCCCCTCTCCTCGCGCACCAGGAAACAGAGGGAAGAAAAAGTCTCTTGCCTCTTCGGCAGCTCCAGACTTTTCCCCGGACTCCCTCCCGGCTAGCCGTGGCACACTAACCCCTGCAGGCTGTGTTCACGCCGCCAACCCCAGTCCTCTCCCTGGGATCTGACCTCCGAAGCCCGCGCCTTGGCTCCCAGCTTCGCCCGCCCCAGCGGGTGAGCAGACAAGCCTCTCGGGCTGGTGAGTGCTGGTCGGCCCCGGTCCTCTGTGCGGGAATGTCTCTGCTTTGCCCTCCGCACCCCTGTTGCTGCGCTCTCCTCCGTGGCTCCGAAGCTTTCCCCTCCACCACCCGCAGTCTCTGCCCGCGAAGGGGCTTCCTAGTGTGTGGAAACCTTTCCTCCTTCACAGCTCCCTCCCACTGGTGCAGGTCCCATCCCTATTCTTTTGTCTCTGTTTTTTCTTTTTTCTTTTGCCCTACCCAGGTACGTGGGGAGTTTCTTGCCTTTTGGGAGGTCTGAGGTCTTCTGCCAGCGTTCAGTAGGTGTTCTGTAGGAGGTGTTCCACATGTAGATGGATTTCTGATGTATCTTTGGGGAGGAAGGTGATCTCCGCATCTTACTCTTTCGCCGTCTTGAAGCTCCTCCTGTCATTTGTTTTGACCATCAAATCTGGCAAATAAGAGCCCCTTAAAGCCACTCCTGTGTCCTTTCGATCGGCCCCCTCACTGCCAGGCACGTCTTACTTTCAGGCCTACCTTCTCCTTTGTCTCCAGCTGGGAGTCAGGATCTCCCCAAGGAGCCCAGGTCTTTTCTGGTGGAGAGTTGGGATTTAGAAGCCAAGATCCAGGAACTAGATGTGCTCATTGCTCCTGGACGTCGTTTCTTTTAGGCTTTTTCAGGGGACAGGAGCTAGGAGGGGGTTTTTTGGTTTGGGGAGTTTAAAAAATTATTTAGTTCATATTGCATCTTCCAGTCCAGTACCATTTCCTCTCCTTTTTTCACATTTTTTTTCTTTTCTATTGTGGTAAAAACTCTTGTTTTCAAAAATGTTAAATTATTTAGTCATTTGCTCAATTCGACGTTTTAGAACTATTCCAACATCAAATTAACCAGGTAATGGTCAAGATTTCCTTCAGCACTTTCTGTCATTGGAACATGTTCCATGAAGATATATGGTCAGAATACTGAGTTTAAACTTAGACTTTTTCTGTGTGACTCTTATCTGTTTGATGTACAGTTAAATTTATTTGCTTCTGTTTATATCAACTTTTAGGGTTCTCCCCCTTGTTAACTATAAACCTACTCTTAAATATTTATAGAATGGTTATTGGGATAAATTTGTTCTTTTCACTCAGATATTTATTGAGCACCTACAGTGTGGCATCGCAGTGCCGTCCACGGGGCTCACACCATGAGCAGGGGCATAATCCCTGTCTTCAGAGGGTGTGTGACAACAAGGATGTCACAGAGTGTTCTGGTAAAGCTTTGCCCGGGGACAGTGGACAGTAGAGGCCACTCACTGGCTCAAGAAGCAGATACTTCAAAAGGGGAGAACGACTCTTGAAGACAAACGGGATTATCAGGGAAAATGGACTTAATACCAATTTTTAAAACAAATGTACCTACTACGTCTGTTCTCCTTCAGAAGAACTAACCATGTGATTTAGAGGTTTTTTAAGCAGTAAAGGCAGGTAAAGGAAATAATGTCTCTGCCATGTCCTAGTGAATATTTTTATTTGTTTCTTCAGCTTCTTCATATTGACAAAAGAAGAGAATATCTTTATCAGCTTCAGGAGTTTTTGGTGACAGACAATAGTAGAAATTGGCGCTTTCGAGCTGAACTGGCTGAGTAAGTTCTCATACTTGATCAGACTGTTTGGCGGGGCGGGTGTTGCTTCATCTTTACCTTTCCTGGATTTCTTCATCACTTTGTGTGGGTCCAAGTTTCTGCCTGGTATCCTGTTCCTTTAACACTGCCTGTAACACAGGTCTTGCTGGCAGTGAATTTTCTCAGCTTTTTTTTTATAAGACCACGTCACCTTCACTTGTTTTTAATTGTGGTAAAATACACATAACCACTTTTGCTGCTGGTGCAGTGTCCCCCCATCTAGTTGTAGAACATTTCGTCCTCCCAAAAGGACACCCCACGCCCATAAGCAGCGGCCCCGCAGACATCAGTCCGCTGTCTCCGTGCGTGCTTGCTTTTCTGAGCGTTTGCTCCAGGTGCGCCGCGTAACCCCCGGCCTCTGTGCACGGCTCCCTCACTCAGCACAGTGTTGCCAGGGTCCATCCACGTGGCAGCTGTGAATAATACTGTGATGTGAACACACCACCTTTTAAGCCATTCGTCTGGGTTGTCTCTGCCCTCCGGCTGACGTGAGCAGTGCTGCTGTGAGCACTGATGTACTGATACAAGGTTTTTGAGGTGGATTTGCTGGGTCATCCAGTAATTCTCTGTTTAACTTGTGGAGGAACTGCATGACCGTGTCCACAATGGCTGCAGTGTGTTACATTCCCACCAGCAGTGGATGAGGGTTCCCATTTCCCCACATCCTCCCTGGCTCTTGCTGTTTTCCTTTTTTTTTTCTTTCTAATTGCAGCCAGTATTACAGTGGGTGTAAAGCAGCGTCTCACTTTGGTCTTGATGTGCATTTCTTTAATGTTTAGTGATGTTTAGCACCATTTCATGTGCTGTTGGCCATTTGTATATATTCTCTGGAGAAATGTCTATTCAAGTCCATTGCATATTTTTTAATCGGGCTGTTTGTCTTAAATTGGGTTGCTGAATTGTAAGAGTTCTTTATTAAATATTCTGGATTCTGGACCTCACCTGCATTTTCAAAAGGTATCTTTGCTGGGTGTGGAGTTTAGGGCTGAGTTTCTTTCGGTGCGTGACAGGATAACTGCCCTGAGTTCTGTCTTGCCTGGCCTCCTCTGCAGCTGGTGTGGACGGCAGAGCCCGTCCAGGCAGCAGGTGCTGGGTTGGGCGGTGGTGTCTCCATATGACCTTCTGTGCCCTCTGCACTTCATCTCGTCCCGCCGTGGGTTGCCACTGCCTTTTGCTGATGATGGGTGCTGGGGCTGGGGGCCTCCTCGTCCCGTTCTCTGCGCACCCTCTGCCCCTGTATCCCTCCACCCCTCCGCCGCTGTATCCCTTCGGCTCTCCCCCGCGTTCCCCACTCTCCTCCGGCCCTGCGCTTCGGCATCCCTTTACTCCTCTGCCCCCCTCCCCCCCCCCCCACCGCTGCACACGTGCCCCTCCTTCCTTGTGCCCCTCCACCCTCCCAGCCCTGGGCTGCGGTTGCCCCATGGTGGAGGCCGCCGGGTGGTGGGCAAGGGGAGGCCCTCTGCCCCTTGGTTCGGCCTTGGTCTTGGGGAGGCCTGTGTGCTGGGCTCCCCAGAGCCTCCACCCGCCCCGGGGCTCGTGTCTCTGCCCTGGACCCGTGCTCGGTCAGGGCAGTGCATCCCGCGCCTCCGCAGCAGGACGAGGCTTGCGCTTGGCTCCGAGGCTCTGCGGCCCCACGCCGGGAACGGGCTTTTCCTATCCCCTGTCTCCGGCTGCAGCCTGGCCTTGCCCGGGCGGGGGCGCAGACAGGCTTTGCTGACCCTCCACTGGCCACAGGAGACTTTTGCTCGAGAGCAAGGCCTCCCTGTGCGCCCCAGGCTGGGAGGGGGTCTGCGGGGCGCCTCCCGGGGGATCCGCGTGCCCTTGGGCAGGGCGGCTCATCGCTGCGCTGGTTGTCTGTGTTGTCCGCCTCCTGCTGGTGGCACACGTAACCCGCCACAGACACACAGTCCGGGAGGTGGGAGTCTCAGCGGGTCTGTGGTCCTCCTGGGAGGGTGTCGTTGCCTCCTCCACTCAGGCCGCTGGGGGACGCCCTGGTCCCCGGTTCTCGGTGACTTGGTGGGAGTAGGTGCAGGAGGGGCCTCCCCGTGTCCCCCACCCCTGGTACCAGAGCCTCCCTGAGAAGCTGCCCGGAGCCTGACTGGTACACAGCAGGCTGCCTGAGGCTGCTGGCACCTTCTCACTAGACGGCTGCTGTGGGGACGGGAGTTTCCCAGCAGGTCCTCAGCAGTCACCGCGGGACCGTGTCCCGTGTCCCCATGGAGCCAGCCGGGACGTGCTTTGCTCTGTGTCCGTCGCCGTGGATACAGTTCCGCAGTGTTTGTGTCCTGAACGTGTGTGTTGTTTAGATGCAGATCCAGACACCCAGCGTCCAGGCCAATCGCTGGTCTCTGCATGTGTTCCTCTCACAGACACGACCTTGGTGACTCACGCTTCAGACGAGCAACCTATTTTCATTTGTCGTGTTTATTGTTGAGTTGTAATTGTATTTTTATAATTCACTTTGTAGACAGCTGATCTTACTTCTAGAGTTATACAGCCCCAGAGACATTTATGACTATCTACGCCCCATTGCCCTGAATCTGTGCGCAGATAAAGTTTCTTCTGTTCGTTGGATTTCCTACAAGTTGGTACGTGTTCAAGTTCTTACAGCCTTAGCCCAGCACACGTTTGGTGAGAACACCAGGCAGAGGTGTGGCTCACCAGCGCGTGCCCCCCTAGGTTGGCGAGATGGTGCGGAAGCTGCACCGGGCCGCGCCGCCCACCTTCGGGGTGGACCTCATCCGCGAGCTGGTGGAGAGCTTCGGCCGCTGTCCCCGGTGGTCTGGGCGGCAGGCCTTTGTCTTTGTCTGCCAGGTGAGTGCGGCCACACCGGCTGCCTGTCTCCTTGGGCCCCTTGCCCCCCTCCACACCCTCGCTCTTATCCCTGAGGGCAGAGCTTCGCCATCTGGCTCACCCTTCCCCGCTCCGTCCCCCGAGCTCCCGAAAGCGGTGCTGCCCTGGCCGTCGTCCTAGTCCACGGAGCTTGCGGGTCTGCGGCTGTGAACGTGACTGTGATGCCAGGCCTCCGCACAGCTGTGCGTCTCTGCGGGGACTTAACTATCATTTTGTTTTGAGCTCCTGAGTGCCTGGAATATTGTTTTAAAAAGCTGTAACTGAAACCTGAGGCACTTAAGTTGTTTCTAAAAGGTTTTGCGAGCTGGTATTACTTACGGCCTGGTCGATTGAGCCGGCAGATTGAAGCAGGTCTTTCTGTCCCCAGACCGTCATTGAAGATGAATGCCTGCCCATGGACCAGTTCGCTGTGCATCTGATGCCACACCTGCTCACCTTGGCAAACGATAGGGTTCCGAATGTCCGCGTGCTCCTCGCGAAGACGCTGCGACAAACTCTGCTAGAAAAAGGTAGGCGGGCGACCCATGAGGAGGAGGGTAGGTGGTGGGGACACAGGGCAGGTGGGCGCCCGAGCGGAAGGGTTGGGGTCATAGGAATAGTCTGGTCCGAGAACGTGCTGCGACTTGTCAGTGGTTGTTTGTGTCGAGAAGGGACACAAAGACGATGAAGGGGTGAGGAGAGCGATGTTGAATTTTCACTGTTCTGTTCTAGATGAATTTTTCTTTATAATTTAAAACTTAGTAGTTTGAAAAGTTGGAAATTCAGTGAGGACCGTGTGACGAATACTGCCTTTGGTTCGCCCCACGTGAAAGTCTGTCGCTGCCGTTGGGGTGGGAGGCGTGTTTGAGTTTCCTCCTGCGTTTCATTCATTAGGCGGAAGACGTGCCCCTTAGCGTTTGCTTTGCTGCAAATTATGAGCACCTTAAGATTCAGGTTGTTTTACTTATTGTAATCCCCCAGAAATGCCTAATAAATATCATTTGAATGCGTGAATTCACGAACAAAGCACAGAAAGAAGTTTGTAATAGACTTCAAAGAATATGGGCAAATTAACGTTGCTTCTTTTTTCTCCTTTGGAATTTATCATATTGAACAGACAGAGAGGACTCTGGTTTTGTGTGTGTGGTTTGTACTTGGAAATGTTTTTCCTTTTACTGAGCTAAGTAATAGCTGTAACAAGTACAAGTTTTAACATATTTACTAACATTGCTGCCATTAAACATCATGAGATTTAGACTTATTAAAACAAGATAGGGGCTTCCCTGGTGGCACAGTGGTTAAGAATCCGCCTGCCAGTGCAGGCGACACAGGTTCAAGCCCTGGGCCGGGAAGATCCCACATGCTGCAGAGCAGCTAAGCCCGTGCGCCACAGCTACTGAGCCTGCACTCTAGACCCCGCGAGCCACAACTACGGAGCCCACGTGCCACAATTACTGAAGCCCGTGCGCCTAGAGCCCGTACTCTGCAGCGAGAGAAGCCACCGCAGTGAGAAGCCCGTGCACCGCGATGAAGAGTAGCCCCCGCTCACTGCAACTAGAGAAAGCCCACACGCAGCAACAAAGACCCAACACAGCCAAAAAAAAAAAAAAATCTTCTAATTCTCCTACATTTGGGGATTTTTTTCATAGAACACAAATCAATTTGGGTTACTGTTTATAATCCAACAAAGCTAATTTCATTTGTGATTTGCTCTTCCTGTTTCCAGAGTATTTCCTAACCTCTGCCAGCTGTCACCAGGAGGCCGTGGAGCAGACCATCATGGCTCTTCAGATGGACCGTGACAGTGACGTCAAGTACTTTGCAAGCATCCACCCGGCCAGCACCAAGATCTCTGAAGATGCCATGAGCACGGCCTCCTCCACCTACTAGATGGCGTGGACCGGGGTCTCCCCACTCGTGGGGAGCTGAGGTTTGGCTCGTGACCACACGTGGCCTGGGACAGCTGTGGGGGACCTTCCTCCCTTGTAGACTTGATTGCAGGTGCAAGTTACCTACACCGATACCAGGGATTTTCAGAGTCAAGAGAAAGTACAGTAAACATTATTATCTTGACTTGAAGGGAAAATAATTTCTCAGAGGATTATAATCGTCACCGAAGCCTTAAATCCTTCTGTCTTCCTGACTGAACGAAACTTGAATTGGCCTAGCATTCTCCTTGTGGAAGGGATGGGACTCCCAGAGGCCTGCGTTGCTTTCTGCTGGTTTAATTTAATGACTGAGAGGTGGAAGTGCAGCCAGAAGGCGGCCGCGAGCCGGGATGGGGAAGAGACCTCCAGTATTAACCCTCGCTGTGTCCACACGGGCAAGGCCCTCGTGGGGTCTGCGGCCAGCTGCCCAGTCCAGCCCCAAGTGTGTGAACGGGAAAGGAGATATGTTCTGGATTTCTCCCGAGGGCTTGACGCTAACACTAAGTAGAGTCTGATTTCAGCTCTTAAATGCAGCATATTGCTGTGCACATTTAGAGCCTTGGCTGAGTATCTGTGTCCTGATTGTTTTTCATGCTGGTCATGACCTGAAGGAAATTTATTAGCACGTATACTGTATGTCAGGTGTTTTTGACTTGATCATGATCAGCTCTGAGGTGCAACTTTGTCTCACATACTGTACATACCTGTGCCTCCCCTGGGGAGGGCTGCAGTCTGTAATCATGCTGTTCAACTCTTGTGCACAAGTTCTCTTGTTCAAATAAAATTTATTACTAAGATCTATACAGAGAGATAGATACACTTTTGACTGTTTTCTAGATATCTGCGAATAAATGCAATTTGTGATCTGTATTAATGATTTTAGTACAAAACGGGAAAACTAGATTAAAGTATGTCTTTTAACTAGTTCGGTAATTTCTTTGAAATCTGCGCACACCCCCGGGCCAGTTCTGCTCTTGGCTGGCAGCGGGGCCTCCTGGGCAGCCCCCCACCGAGGGCAAGCGTGCACCTGGGGCTCACCCTGGGGTCTTCACTCCCAGGAGAGGCCTCCGAGCCCAGGTCTGCCTGTGCAAGGGGCGGTGGTGGAGCCTGCCTGCCCACGCGTGTCTGCATCAGGTGAGATGCTGTGTGAATGTGCTTTTATGAAGGGCTGTGGAGAGATGTTCGTTGCTTTTTTGAGCCCAGGTTGGGAGACCCTTGGCCTCTGAGCGGCCGCAGTGCTTCTGTGATTTTGGTTTTGTCTCCTCAGCTAGTGGGGACTCCCCAGGTTTGTAGTTAAGCTGAGTAGGGCCTTGAACCTTGGCGGATAGATTTGGGGATACACACAGGCTGCTTCCTGTATATGTCATTACAGATGAGCCTTCGGTCTCTTACTCTTGCATTATAAGCTGGATATTTGTGCACTGGGAATAACGTGTGACCAGATTCCACTGAGACAAATGAATCAGTAAACACAGGTAAGGTGGGGCACAGGTAATAAGGGCAGGGCTGTGGAGGGGAAGGTGGTAGGTGGTGGTGGCTGGGGAAGGCATCTGTCAATCAGCCTCAGAGCAGAGGCTGAAGGAGGGTGCGATCTCTTTTGATGTCATTTAGCCTAATTTTTGAGGTGCACGTTCTCTGCTATTAAGCTATAATAATATACTTTGCCCCTCCCCCAAACTTCAGTTCTATAAATAAGAATTCTACACTAATAGCTGCAGTCTTTTAAGACAGTGGTAATAATAATAGTCCATTTTGGGGTAAAGAACTTGAATTTAGGCCAGCTCTTCCCGTGTGGCGTCACGCGGGCCCATGTCACCGAGCCGCGTCCTCACACCCTCGGATCCCGAAGAGCCGTGATGCCAGGTCCCTCCACGGCAGTGGACAGGGAAGGCCACGAGCATCGTTGAATGGCCGAGGCCGCCCCGGTTTGAACCATCACTGACGGCGCTCAAAGAAGACGAGGCTGGACCATCAGCTCCTGATTTCAGCTCTTTCTTTAGTGGCGACAGTGCAGCCCTCCTGCCGTGGCCCCGGGTCCTCCCGCAGGTGTGGATGGAGTCATGGCCGCCAAGCCCAGAGGACGGAAGGAAACCGGCTCCTGGAGGCAGCAGGACACTGACGACTCCACAGTTCTTCCAGGTGCCCCAGAGGCAAAAACAGCCTGCAAACCAGTTAGTAACCAAATCTTTTAATTTCACAGTAGAAAAATGAATAATGATATGTCCTCATAGGTTAATTGATGTTGGGTAGCTAATCTCAGGAGAAATTCTGTGATGATGTGGGACTTTTGAGTGACCAGGGTGAAGAGGAAACTTTTTTTTCCCCGAAATTGGAGCTTCCTGCTCAGCCCATGTCCTTGGCCATGGCTGGTGTTTCTCTTCCACCGCCTCCTGCAGCCCCTTCCTCGTCTGCCTCCTCTGACCGGGCCTGGTCCCCGGTCCCCGCATCCCTGCCCGGGAGGAAGCGCCTGCGAGCTCTCGTGAGTACGTGAGTGACCCTCCCTGAATCTGCCACCCCGAGGCCACCAGCCCCTCCTCTTTGACTCTTAGTGGCTTGGGGGTCGCCTTTTTGCCTGTGAGCTTTGTCCTTAAGCCCTGGAGATACTTCTGATGCCAGACCCGTGCAGTTTGTCTAGAACCCTCTAGAACCCTGAATTGGCAAGGGCTGAGGCCCTCGGAGCCATCACAAAGCCGGCCTGGCAACTCAGCCTGTGTGGGACGCTTGCACCCCTGCCCGGCGCCGGGTGGGCCTCCTCCTGGCAGCACTAGGTCCCAGGGAGTGGGTGCCGGGGCCCAGAGGGTGGGCCCTGTGTGTCGGGGATGCCCCCAGGAGGCGGGAGCAGCCGGTGTTAAATTGACCCCTGACAGGAAAAGCGCTGCGCCCCGGGCCCCGGACACCCGTGCTGCTTTCCTTGTGCGGTAACGTTTTCTGTGCAGCATTCCAGGAGCTGGAAGCAGTGAGCGACAGGGAAGAAAAGGTGGAGGCTCCCAGCAGCTCAGAGCCGAGCCCATGCCTCTTGGAAGGTGACGATCCTCTGACTGAAACCAGTCACAGAAGGTGAGCCTGGGAATAGATGTGAGTAAGCAGGACCTCGAGGTTTCCCGCGTTCACCTCTATAAACGCATCAAGATGAGCAGGGTGCATGGAGAGGGATGACGGGGCCCCACTGAGGGGTGTTCCCGGGTGACCTGCCTGGGGCACAGCCCTGGGCTCACGTGTCTCCTCCCCACCAGAAGCTGGACTCTCAAATCCTCCACCAGAAACTCCCAAACTGGGCATTTTGTGACCCCTTGAATACAAGTGTTTTGCCCTCGTGGAGGTTTGACCTTGAGAACATCTTGACGATTTGTAAACACAAAATACGAACTGTGATTCATTTTTGTTGTAGTCCTTTTCTG
The DNA here is from genome assembly GCF_963924675.1 of Phocoena phocoena. NCBI lineage: Eukaryota > Metazoa > Chordata > Mammalia > Artiodactyla > Phocoenidae > Phocoena > Phocoena phocoena. The sequence goes on along the minus strand of NC_089231.1, from coordinate 60,565,858 downwards.
CTGTGAAATCCACTAACCCAAGTTAATTCCTGGACCATTTTCATAGGGAACTAATGGCCTAGTTTTAGTCTCATCTGACAAGTTATTTTCCTTAAAAATTCTTTTCCTAGAAACTTAACAAGTGATCAGATTTTAGTCCCTGGGACGTTTTTTTTGTTTCTTTTTTGCGGGTCGCGAGCCTCTTGCTGTTGTGGTCTCTCCCGTTGTGGAGCACAGCGCAGGCTCAGCGGCCATGGCTTATGGGCCCAGCCGCTCTGCGGCATGGGGGATCTTCCCAGACCGGGGTACGAACCCGTGTCCCCTGCATCGGCAGGCGGACTCTCAACCACTGCGCCACCAGGGAAGCCCCATTCTTTATTTTAAAGTCTATTCTATCTAATATGAGTATTGCTACTGCAGCTTTCTTTTGATTTCCATTTGCATGGAATATCTTTTTCCATCCCCTCACTTTCATTCTGTATGTGTCCCTAGGTCTGAAGTGGGTCTCTTGTAGACAGCAGCATATATATGGGTCTTGTTTTTGTATCTATTCAGCAAGCCTCTGTCTTTTGGTTGGAGCATTTAATCCATTCACGTTTAAGGTAATTATCGATATGTATGTTCCTGTGACCACTTTCTTAATTGTTTTGGGTTTGTTTTCGTAGGTCCTTTTCTTCTCTTGTGTTTCCCACTTAGAGAAGTTCCTTTAGCATTTGTCGTAGAGCTGGTTTGGTGGTGCTGAATTCTCTTAGCTTTTGCTTATCTGTAAAGCTTTTGATTTGTCCATCGAATCTGAATGAGATCCTTGCTGGGTAGAGTAATTTTGGTTGTAGGTTCTTGCCTTTCATCACTTTTAAGTATATCATGCCACTCCCCTCTGGCTTGTAGAGTTTCTGCTGAGAAATCAGCTGTTAACCTTATGGGAGTTCCCTTGTATGTTACTTTTCATTTTTCCCTTGCTGCTTTCAATAATTTTTGTCTTTAATTTTTGCCAATTTGATTACTATGTGTCTCAGCGTGTTTCTCCTTGGGTTTATCCTGTATGGGACTCACTGCGCTTCCTGGACTTGGGTGGCTATTTCCTTTCCCATGTTAGAGAAGTTTTTGACTATAATCTCTTCGGATACTTTCTCTGGTCCTTCCTCTCTCTCTCCTCTTTCTCGGACCCCTGTAATGTGAATGTTGCTGCATGTAATGTCCCAGAGGTCTCCGGGGCTGCTTTCCTTGCTTTTCATTCTTTTTTCTTTAGTCTGTTTCACAGCAGTCAATTCCGCCATTCTGTCTTGCAGGTCACTTATCCGTTCTTCTGTTATTCTGCTATTGATTTCTAACAGTGTAGTTTTCATTTCAGTTACTGTATTGTTCATCTCTGTTTGTTCTTAAACATTTCTTGCATCTTCTCAATCTTTGCCCCCAGTCTTTTTCCGAGGTCCTGGATCATCTTCACTATCATTATTGTGAATTCTTTTTCTGGAAGGCAGCCTATCTCCACTTCATTTAGTTGTTTTTCTGGGGTTTTATCTTGTTCCTTCATCTGGTACATAGCCCTCTGCCCTTTCATCTTGTCTATCTTTCTGTGAATGTGTTTTTTCCCCCATAGGCTGCAGGATTTGGCTATGTTTTTTAAAAAAAATAAGTTTTATCATCAAACTACACAGGTGCAAAATTAGAATTTGATTTTTCCCTCTGTTAAAAAGACAAAGTTATCTTCGATTATTGGTGTGCTCTTTAAAGAACTAGTTGTTGTTTTTATTTTTATTTTTATTTTTGCAGTACACGGGCCTCTCACCACTGCAGCCCCTCCCGTCACGGAGCACAGGCTCCGGACGCGCAGGCTCAGCGGCCATGGCTTACGGGCCCAGCCGCTCCGCGGCACGTGGGATCCTCCCAGACCAGGGCACGAACCCACGTCCCCTGCATTGGCAGGCGGACTCTCAACCACTGCGCCACTAGGGAAGCCCTGTTGTTTGTTTTACCTTTTAATTAATCTGCCTGGACAGCAAAAATTTTGTGCGTTACCAAAATAACTGACTCTGCTTCATGTTGTCTTTATCAGGTCTTTTCTTACTTAACAAAACCCAGTCTTCTCAACATAAGGAGCACTAGCTTTTGTTTACCTTCTCTATTTGCATTTAATATCTGGTACTGTAACTTTGATGCATTATTATATCATAATGATTTGTGATCCTATTTAATCAAATGTTTGATATTTTGACATTCTCTTAAAATCAAATTACTAAATTTTTGACCTCATAGTAAACTTTGAGGTTTCCCAGAGGGCTCCTGGAAAATCTCAAAGGATTTGCCTCTCACCTTGTGAAACATAGATATTAGATTACATTTTTAAGTCTTTCGTCATTTACAGACAGTTACTGTTTTACTCAGACGCTTTTGCAAAATTGAGACTCACAGAAAGGACCCTATCAAGGACTCTTGACCACTGACACTGCTGCCAAATTACAAGGTGTTGAACCTCAGGGGTATTTCACAGCTGAAAAAGACTCTGCCAGACATCTGGCCCCCTGCAAACGCTGGAGACCTCAAATCAAACCGACCGGGAAGAGGAGCAGCTGACATCAAGGTAGGATGCTTCTTCCCAAGATGTCAGATCAAGAGGATTGAGAACCTTTCTTTCCACATTTCTTTCCATTCCTCCTTCCCTCCCTGACCATCCTTTTCCTAACTCTTACCCCATGAAGGCCTTTCTGATTCTTCTGTTCACCTTTTGCTTTGCTCTGGCCTGGAAAGAGAATGCCATTGTCTCAGGCCATCGCCAAGGTGGGTAATAAGACCTTCGAGTAACTGCTGGACTTGCCAAGAGGCTGATGATCACGTAGTTCTGTCCATCACAAACTTCACCCTGATTCCCAAAGTGACAGTTTCTATGGAAGAAACTCAGCCTTCTCTCTATCATATCAGGAACCCTGGGTCCACTTCCCCACCTCTGGTTAGCAACCCCAAACCCAGGGAATATTGCATCCAGGCTAAAGAAGGGACACCAGACAAGGGTAACCAGAAGAAAACCACATATGCAGCCTGCAGATCCTGAAATTTTACTGGCCTCCCTGGCTGTCACCTTTCCACTCCTGAGCCACAGACTCGAGCCAAAATTACCAGAAGGCATTCATGATTCAAAATTCACTTCCCTCAGCAAATCTCCACTTTCCTGGCTAGGAGAAAGTGCAAGTGAGGCTATGATCAGGGACCTCTCCTTAACTCTCAAGGATACTGAAGAATCTGCTGCTAAAGCAAGAGCTGCCCAGCAAAAACTCCCCAGACTCTCTGGCCAAAGTTGTTCTTGAAAATAGGAGAGCTCGTGGTTACGCTTTAGCTGAGCAATGAGGTTATCTGTGCTGTGGCCAACACCCCCTGCTGCACCTGGATTGACACTTCTGGGGACGTGGAAATTCAGCTCCATAAGGTCACTGAACAAGCCACATGGCTTAAGAAAATGATTCCTTCAATAGGCTCTTTGACTTACGTCGTGACTTTGATTGCTTAGGGTCTCGGGGACCCCAGACATGGGATGATCCTGCTCGGAATAATCATAGTAGCCACCCTGGCGCACTGGATTCTCTCAAAAGCGTTCAGTGCATGTTTGCAGCTGCTAACCACCAAGCAAACGATCTCCCTAAGACTGGAACATCAGAAAAGAACAAAAAGAACAACCGGCTTAAAGAATGTGAACCCACACAGACTCAGCAAAAGCTGTGAGAGCTCCAGAGCAGTAGCTGGGAGCAGGGCTGAGAGTCTGATTAAAAGGGGATAATTGTTAAAAGACAAAATAGTGGGCCCAAAATGGAGTCCCCTAAACCAACGGCCCCCAACGTTTGTGGCACCAGGGACCAGTTTCATGGAAGACAATTCTTCCATGGGGGGGTGGGGGGTGGGGCAGCAGTTTGGGGATGATTCAAAAGCATTACATTTCTATTATTACATTGTAAAATATAATGAAATAATTAATTATACAACTCACCATAATGCAGAATCAGTGGGAGCCCTGAGCTTGTTTTCACTTGCCACTCACTGATAGGGTTTTGATATAAGTCTGCAAGTAATTGATTTATTATGGTCAAATCTTTCTGCTAATGATAATCTATATTTGCAGCCGCTCCCCAGACCTAGCATCACCGCCTCAGCTCCACCTCAGGTCATCAGGCATTAGATTCTCATAAGGAGCCGCACCCTAGATCCCTCACACGTGCAGTTCGTGGTAGGGTTCACGCTATGAGAATCTAATGCCACCGCTGATCTGACAGGAGGAGGAGCTCAGGTGGTAATGCGAGTGATAGGGAGCGGCTGTAAATACAGATGAAGCTTCGCTTGTCCACCGCTCATCTCCTGCTGTGCATCCCAGTTCCTAGGTCTGTGGCCCGGGGTTGGGGACCCCTGCCCTAAACGAAGCCCCCACATCACCAAACTGAGACTAAATTATAGTTTTCACTTCCCCAGAACTGGAACCTAAAACTGTCGACCGGGAGTCGCGTGATCAGCACCAGGACAGTGACCTGCCTGACCCCTGCCGTCCCCTACAGGAAAGTGCGCTGGCCATGACCAACCTTTCTGCCAAATCAGGCCAGCTGACCTGCGCGTCGGCTGGAAGGACAGAGCTCACCTCCCACCGGAACCAGGGCATTGCTCACAGAAGCAGCTGCAGATCCAGGCCAGCTCAGCACGAGCCAGTGTGGAGGAGGAGGAGGAGTCCTGATGGCGGCAAAGCCTGCTGACCAGCAAGTGGGCGTTGACTCTGCTGAGGTGAGGGATGCAATGTGAGTTGACACACAAGGTTCTCTGCGCTCCTGGACCTTGAATGAATATCAAACCAACTCCTTGCCAGCTACAGGGCACTCAGTTATTTCAAAGAAAGAACAGCTACGAAAAACGGAATTTTTTTTTCCTCAAATGGCTGTTGAATTTATTTGCTTGATCAATAATGGTCCTGGCAAAAATTAGTTAACCAACACTGAGACAACTGTGATGAAATACTAATTTTAAAAATTCATGACACTGTGATAGAAATTAGAGTTTAAACACAAAAGAATCCCTTCAATATTGCCAGCAAATATAACATGAATGTAACATGACCGACAGGACGGCAAGGCTTTTATACACTGATATTTGACACCTGACCGTATTTTCAGTCACCGTAATATCTTCTCTCCAGATTTAAAAAAATAGTATGCTGATTTCTATAACAAAGCTTTTTTCGTACAAAAATCAAATAATGGCCAACAAGTCACAACAGTGCAATAGGTAGAGAATAAAAAACAGCATTAAACAGGTGCTGAAAATAAATACTAACCAGGAGGAGAGGACAGAGCCCTCAGGGGCGGGGGGTGTTTCCATCACCTTGAGTGTGTGGGGTTTGTCTTCACAGCCGTGAGAGCTGACAACCTCGTGGAGCCACTTATTCGGACACAGCGGGACTGGACCGAGTGCCTACGAGCCGGCCTCCCAGACACCTCGGGTTGCCAGAGACGTGGTGGGGTCAGGACTACGGCTGACTCCAGAGGAAAGCCATTTCCTATCGCTCAGCCTGGTCAACTGGGCACCCAGCAGCGGTTCACCCGGCCCCTGTGGACACTGACATCTGAAATCTTGTGTAAGAGCATAGCTACCCATCCATATGGCTTATTCAGGCAAAGAGATGCTTACATTCTAGCCCAAGCAAGCAACCCACGACGTTCTGTTCTAGGGGCAGGTTGGAGAAACAAATCCTCTGTGTGGATGCCCCGGGTCCGGGCAGCCGCTCCCACGACCCAGCGACAAGCGTCTGCTGAGCCCAGGCAGCAGGAGCCGGGTGGCCGTGGTGACCCTGGCCGGCAGGCAGGCTCCGGAGCAGCTGTGTCTGCGGCTGCACAGGCTGCTGTGGTGACTTGGGCCCGGGGTGTGGGGCAGGGAAGGTCACCCCCGTGAGAGCCACTCGGGCCAGTCGGGAAATGTGAGGCGGCTCCCAGGACAGAATCTGCACCACGGAGGCGTGAAGGCACAGGCGAGAATGGCGGGCAGCGGAGACCCTGGAAGGGGACACGGCACGGGCAGGAGTGAGGCTGCCTTGTTTGGTTCCCCCTTGAACGAGAGAAAAATCCTGATTCTGCCGTAATAAAAAGGAAAGAAAGACGATTTTTTGGTTTAAAAAGAAGCCACTCAAGGGTTAAAAGTTATTTTAACAAAGGAAATTAATCTTCAAAGAAGCTAACACTAGCTGGAAACTCATCTGTGCCTGACAAGCCCGCACCGCCTGCCGCTCTGTCCTCGTGTCACCTGCGGCGAGCCGCCCGCGTGGAGGAGGCATCTTTACAGTGGGGACGGTGGAGGCAGCGCTGACGGGGCTCCAGGCCACTGCTCCGGACGGGCGGGTGGCGCTCAGATGGGCGTTTCCTTCCTGTCCCTGCCGGGCGAAGGCCGAGGCTGCTCCTTGCCGCTCGGGGGCGGCTCCCTGGCGACGGGCTCGGGCTCGGCCTGGGGCTCAGGCCGGGCGCGCTGCAGCTGGAGCAGGCGGAGCTGCACCCGCAGCTCGATGATGGCCTCACGCTCCTCGTGAATCGCCTGGTTCAGGTGGTTGTTCTTGATCTTGAGGGACGGGAACAACAGTGCTCACATCAGCAAGAAGGCTGCAGACAACAACTCCCGCTGACCACAGAAACCTGGCGCCACACCGGAGCTACCCGCCCTCAGTCCGCGGAGTCCAGGTGACGCCCTGCCCCGCAGACCTCCCTCCTCCGGCAGGGGCGGCTGCTCAGCCCCGCTCGCTCGGCGCCCTTCCCGGGGCCCGTCCCTTCCTTTCCTGCCCACTCCGAGCGGCCCTGTGCCGACCTGGTGGGCGGCCAGATGGGGCGGGGGCCCTTGTTCAGACCAGGGGGCTGTTCCCTTCGTTGCAGCAGCCTGACCTACAGCCTGAGCGCTGAAGTTCTGAGGACCGTTTTCCTACTCAGCATGTTCGTACGCTCTGTAAAATGCTGAGCAGGACGAGGTGCTGCCAGCTGGCCCGTCTCCCATGGCCCCCTGGCCTCGGTCCGCGGCTCTGGGGAGAGGACTCCCGAGCTGGGATCCAGTGTGGAATTGCTGGTCTGTCCTGGCACCTGCCTGAGGGAGGGGAAGCTGCCCACAGCCCTCGGTCTCCTCTGTGAGGAGGGGAGGGCGAGAAGGGAGACTGGTCAGCGTGCTGCCGGCTCCCCACACCGTGTATGCCCTGCACGCTCCCGGTGGGACACCCCCCAAAGTCCCCCTCCTAGGCCTGCCCGTCAGTCACCGACGGCAAGCAGAACACGTCTGTCGGGAGCCCCGCGCTTTCCACGACCTCAGTGCAGCCTCGGGTCCCCTGCGCCCACCTCCAGCTCCTCGTTCTGCCGCTGCAGGTCCTGCAGGATGAGCTGCAGCTCGTCCTCATCCTCGCTCTCGCTCTCGCTCTCTGATGAGTACTCCTCGGTCTCGCTGCGGCCGTGCTGCTGGCGGCTGCGCGGGGGCGGGGACAGGGCGGGAAGCGCGTTACCGGCCAGCAGAGACAGGCCCGTCGTCTGCCTCTAGACTGACCAGCTTTCCATGGCTGCACTCGATACTGCACCGTCCTTAAGACTTAATAAAGAAGAAACTGAAGGGTCACTCTGACGCCTCCACACGGAAGGCTGAGCGCTGGCCACCTGTGCTCGCGCCGCAGTCGGCATCCCTGGAAACCAGCCCGCGGCTCTCCCTCACCTCTGGATCTCGGCGATCTCCGCTCGGAGGCGTTCCATCTCTTCTTTCTCCGAGGCGATCTGTCGGCGCAGGAACTGCTCCATGGCCAGGAGCTCCTCCTGTTCAGTCAGGATCTCATTCTCCTAAATAATGACCACTGGTGAACACCTTGAAGAGTCTGAGTCTAGGAAATGTCACTCTTTTGGGGTCTCCTGTCACCCTGAATTGTTTCACCCCATACACTAACACACAAGTTATGGGAAAGCACACCCAAAAAATACCCCATTTCCCTAATGTCAAGAAAAGGCTTCTTTGAGAAAAGGTAGACTAAGTTGTTTGGGAGGAATGACTAGATTTTTCTCAAGACATAAAATGCCACTTAGGAATCCTCCTTTTGCAAAGGCTCTGCATGCCGCCAGCACACTGGGCACAAAGCAAAGTTCAAGTGACTCCGTGTGTTTTTGCTTCCCAGTCCTTTCTGAATGCCTTCCCACTGAGAGAATCTATTTTAGGGCCACAGTGGGCTTTGACAGTGTCACTAGGAAAGAAGGACCCAGGAGATGAGAAGCTGGTATCAACATCACCTGAAAGTAGATCTAGTGATGGAAAGATGTTCACAGAAGAAATTTTTCCTCACCACAAGCCACCATCCTCCTCAACCCACGTCCCCAGAGATAATATTTAAACAGTAAATATTCTCCTTTAACAGAATACGCTTTTCTAAAACTGATTAGCTCACCTGAGGGGATATAAATCCCTATCTGCCCAAGATCTAGCTAGCCCTTTCAACCTACTGAAAGAACCAAAGCAGACAAAACTTAGGAGGTAACAGAGATGGAAAGCTACAGAAATTAGCTGGAGGCAGCAAAGGTCTACAGCATTTTTTCCCAAACAGGTAGCGAGAGGATAAGAACCTGTGATCAAATGTGAAAGACGCTAGGGTCAAATTCTAAAGTCAACTACCCAAAGCCTCCCATGTGCATAAAGAATCTCTCTCGGAGATGTGATATCCATATTCCCCAGGTGTTTCCAAACGCAGAGAGGCTCATCCTTTAACCTCAGTGCACTTAGGAAAGCTATTGTTCCAAGAAATACCAGATTGAAAACTCTGAAATAAAGACATATTTGGGACTTGATTCTCTCTTCAGGGGAGAAGAGTTATACGTCCCTGGTAGGCAAAACAATGTATTTTCAGAAGTGACAAAAAAGGATTGAAACTTGTAGGGCTTTAGGTATCCCACATACGTGAGTTTCTGGGAGCACTGACTATGCTGTCAGAGCCTAAAACTTCATTCCTTTCTGGTTAAACTCTGGGAATTTCCAGAACAGAGTAAGATTGAGTGAGAAATTCAGAAAGAAAGGAGCTCATCTTTAGCTCTCTGCCTGGAAATACAGTAGAAACTCAAGAGCTGTTTGCCAAATTGATTAATGAATAATCGAACAATTCATCTCCAACAACTGACTTTCACCTGCAAAGAATAAAATATCTAAAAGGTGTTATTAGCAACGACTATCAGCTAAAATCTGTTACATTTCAAGGATCTCAAACTTTGTGACATCAGGAAGAACAAATTTTAAAATACTGAAGTCCAATCTCATTAATATGGAACAACTACACTAATTTGTAAATTAGAGGAAATACCTATAACTCAAGACCTGTGTGTGAGTGAAATGAGATGAAATAAAACAGCTAGAACGGTCTCCAGTAAGAAGCAATCACTCAGTACAAAAGGTAGTTTCTTCCTCCAGCTGAACATTTACGCAAACACCACATAAAGGTAGGGCCAAATACAAGTAAGCCCCTCTAAAACCTCTAAATCTTCTCATAAGTTTGGTTAAAAGATTCATACCTCTGTAGTTGAGCTTCTCAAATTATAATATAAAATGACCATCAGCAGTCTGGCAACACACTCCTGAACAACCAATGGGTCAGTGAAGAAATCAAATATTATCTTGAGACAAATGCAAATGGAAGCACAACATACCAAAACTTAAGGGATGCCGAAAAAGCAGTTTGAAGAGTGAAGTTTATAGTGCCAAATGCCTACACTAAGAAGAAAGATTTCAGTGTATACCGCAAGGAACTAGAGAAAGAACAAACCTAAAATTAGCAAAAAGAAGAAAATACTAAAATCAGAGCAAAAGTAAATGAAATGGAGACGAGAAAAGCAATACCAAAGGTCAATGAAGAATTGGTTTTTTAAAAGATAAACAAAATTGACAAACCTTTACCTAGATTTAGAGGGGACTTAAATAAAATTATAAATGAAAGGGAAAACATTACAACTGATACCGCAGAAATACAAAGAATTATAAGATACTACTATGATGCCAACAAACTAGATAACCTAGAAAAAATGGGTAAGTTTTTTGTTGTTGTTGTTGTTTTGATTCCCTCTATTTGCCATTTCTTCCTGGGTAAGTTCTTAGAGGCATTAAAACCCACCAAGACTGAATCATGAAGGAATAGAAAATCTGAACAGACCAATAATGAGTAAAAAGATTGACCCAGTAGTCAAAAACCTCCCAACCAAGAAAAGAGCAGAACCAGATAGCTTCATGGGTGAATTCTACCAAACATTTAAAGAAGAATTAACACCAGTCCTTCTCAAGCTCTTCTGGACAATTGAAGAGGCAGGAACATTCCCAAACACATTTTACGAGGCCAGCATCACCCTCGTGCCAGAGCCAAATTACAGACACCACAAGAAAAGAAAGAGGCCACTATCCCTGATGCATACACATGCAAAAGTCCTCAAAAAACATGCTAACAAACCAAATGCAACAATACATTAACAAGATCATACACCACGATCAGGTGGGATTTATCTCTGGGATACAAGGATGGTTCAACATAACACAAACCAATAATGTGATATACCACATTAACAAAATGAGGGATAAACATAGTATTGTCAAAAGATTCAAAAAAGCATTTGACAAGATTCAACATCCTTTCATAATAAAAACTCTCAACAAAGTGAGTATAGAAGGAACATACACAGTGACATGATATGCTCATATGACAGGCCCACAGATAACATTATACCCCAGTGAAAGGCTGAAAGCATTTCTTCTAAGATCAGAAAAAAGACAAGATGCCCATTCTGTTCAATATAGTACTGAAGTCTTAGCCAGAGTAATTATACAAGACATAAAAAGTATCCAAACTGTAAAGAATTAAAATTGACTGTTTGCAGATGACATGATCTTATACACAGAAAACCATAAAGATTCCACCAAATAAGTGTCAGAATAAATTTAATTAAGTTGCAGAATACAAAATCAACATACAAATATCAGTTGCATTTCTATATGCTAACCACCATCTGAAAAAGAAATTAAGAAAACAATTCCATTTACAATAGCATAAAAAAAAGGCAATAAATTTAGATATCCCATGTTCATGGATTGGAGGAAATAATGTTAAAATTTCCATACTACCAAAGTGATCTACAGATTCACTGGAATCTCTATCAAAATTCCAATGGAGTTTCTCACAGAAATAGAAAAAACAATCCTATAATTCATACAGAACCACAAAAGACTGTAATAAATAGCCAAAGCAATCTCTCTCTCTCTCCCTTTTTTTTAGCCAAAGCAATTAAACGAGATGAACAAAGTTGGAGGCATCATCCTACAATCAAAACAGTGTGGTACTGGCATAAAAAAACAGACATATACACCAATGGAGCAGAACCGAGTCCAGAAATCAATCCACACATTTGTGGTCAATTGATCTTTGACATGGATGCTACTACACAATGGAGAAAGGACAGGCTCTTTAATAAACGGTGTTGAGAAGCTGGCTTTCCGCATGCAAAAGAGTGAAAATGAATCCTTACCTTATCTCACTCCACACACAGTAATCACCTCAAAATGGAGTAAAGACTTAAATATAAGACCTGAAACCATAAAACTATTAGAAGAAAACATAGGGAGAAAGTTTCTTGGCATTGAGTCTGAGCAATAATTTTTTAGATATGACCCCAAAAGCACAAATATACAATAGACAAATGGGACTGCATCAAACTAAAAAGCTTCCACATAGCAAAGGCAACAAAGGAGTGAAGAGACAACCTATGGAATGAGAAAATATTTGCAAACCCTACATCTGATAAGGAGTTATCATACATATAAAGAACTCAAACAATGCAATTAGTAAGAAAACAAACAACCCAATTAAAAAATGGGCAAAGGACCTAAATAAACATTTCTCAAAAGAAGACATACAAATGGCCAGATATATGAAAAGATGCCCAGTGTCACTGATCATCAGGGAAAAGCAAATCAAAACCACAATGAGATAACACCTTCCACCTGTCAGAATGGCTTTTATCAAAAAACAAAAGATAAGTGCTGGCGAGGATGTGGAGCAAGGAAACCCTTGTGCTGTTTTAGTGGGAAGGTAAATTGATGCAGCCACTATGGAAAACAGTATGGAGGTTCCTCCAAAAATACAAAATAGAACTATCACATGATCTAGCAATCCCACTTCTGGATATATACCCAAAGTAAATGAAAACAGGATATTGAAGAAATATCTGCACCCCCATGTTCACTGCATTATTCACAATAGTCAAAATATGAAAACTACCAAATGGTCAATGGATCAATGAATAAAGATGTGACATATATATATATATATATATATTTATAATACACATGTATACACACACACACACACACACACACACACACACATATATATATATATAAACATATACAAAAAACATATAGGGACTTCCCTGGTGGTCCAGTGGTTAAGAATCCATCTCGCAATGTTGGGGATGCCAGTTCGATCCCTGGTTGGGGAATTAAGATCCCACATGCTACAGGGCAACTAAGCCCACGCGCCATAACTAGAGAGAAGCCCGCGCACGCACTGCAACGAAGCGAAGAGCCCAAGCGCCGCAATGAAAATTCCCACGTGCCACAACTAAGACCCGACACAGCCAAAAAAACAAATATTTAAAAAATAAAACACGTAAACACATACATATACACACACCATGAATATTAATCAGACATAAGAAGGCAATCCTGCCATTTAATACAGCATAGATCAACCTGGAGGACATGAGGCTAAGTGAAATAAGCCAGACAGAAAAAGACAAATACTGTACGATCTCACTCATTTGTGGAATCTAAGAAAAAGTCGAGTTCATAGAAGCAGAGAGCCGAACAGTGCTTACCAGGGGCTGGAGGGTGGGGAAAATAGGGAGGTATTGGTCAAAAAATACCAAGTTGCACTTAATGTTGAATGACTAAGTCTAGAGATCTAATAATGATGATGATAGTTAATGATACTGTACTGAATACTGGAAATATACTACGAGAGTAGACTTCAGGTGCTCTCATCACAAAAGAAAGGTAACTGTGTGAGAGGATAATGTTAATTAGCTGGATTGCAGTAATCATTTCACTATGTAGAGGTCATGTTGTACACCTTAAATATACATAATTTTTATTTTTAAAAAAAGAATCTTACAAAATAAAGAAAAAGTTTAGCTTACCTGGGCAAGAAGAATATTTATGACTTCCTCATTTTCGTTCATTTCTTCTTTGGAAACATCCTCTTTTGAAAGACTGGCTATCTCTTGTGCAATCTTGGTTTCACACTCCTGTCAAGTGAGAGAAATGAAAAGCACTGGTCAGCCTACTGTTAACACATTCAACAAATTCACACCATCACCAGTCCAGAAGTTTCCTTCTCACCTCCTAGAACTGAAAAAATAAGAGTGACACAGTCAGCTGAACCATCTGGACGTATGGGCATCTGCTAACTGGGCTTTGAAAATAATGTGTGGATCTCAGTCTGTGGCTGCACTGGAAGAAAAATGTTCAATTTTAACGTGCTCACCATTTCCGGAACGCTCCCACATAAATTACCTTCTGTAATACTTTTTTTTCTTTGGAAGGGGTTGATTTTAAGCACACAGTTCAACTGGTTTTGACGACTGTATACAGTCAAGTAACCACCGTCACAATCAAGACACTGAACATCTCCATCACCACGAAGTGCCCTTGGGCTCTTCCACCATCTGCTGCCCCTGGCAACCACTAACCTGCTTTCCACTGCTCTGGTTTTGTCTTTTCTTATGTTTCATATAAACTGAATTAATCAGTAAGTAGTCTTTTTTATCTGTCACATTGCTAATTTTGATTGGTCTATTTTGTCGTTTGTATCAGTAGTTTACTGAGTAATATTCCATGATGTGAATGTACCCCAATTTGTTCATCCATTCACCAGCTGATGGACATTTTGGTCCTTTCTAGTTTTGAGCAATTTTAGCAAGACCTGTTATGAACACTGTGTATTTGCTTTGTGTGGGTATATGCCTTCTTCTGTTAGATAAACACCTAGGAGTGGGATTGCTGGGTCAGATGGTAACCTCATGCTTAACTTTAAAAGAAAATGCCAACTGTTTTCCAAAATGATTGAACCAAGAGCAATACAGGAGAGTTCCAGCTGCTCCACATTCTTGTCAACACTTGGTATTTTTAATTTTAGTCATTCTGGTTGGTGTGTAGTAGTATCTCGTGATTTTAAGTTGTATTTCCTTAATGACTAATGATGTTCAGCATCTTCACATGTGATTATTTACCATCCATATACAATCTTCAGTAAAGTGCCTGTTCAAATTTTTGCCTTTTTAGAATTGACTTGTTATTGTAACAAATGTACCACTCTGGCAGGAGATGCTGATAATGAGGGAGGCTAAGCATGAGGGGGGAAGGGGTATATGGGAATTCCCTGTACCTTTCCCTCAATTCTGCTATGAACCTAAAACTGTTCTAAAAAAATAAAGTTTAAAAAAATTGGCTTGTCTTGAGAGTTTTTTATACATACTAGTTCAAGTCCTTTATCAAGTGTGTTTTTTGCAACTATTCTGTCAGTCTCTGGCTTGCATATTCATCTTCTTAATATCTTTTGAAGAGCATGTTTTGATGAAATGTAATTTACCAAATTTTTATTTCATAGTTCAAGGACCTTGTGTCCTATTTAAGAAATCACTCAAACAGCTCATACAACTCAGTAACAAAAAAACAAAAACCCAATCAAAACTGGGCAGAAGGGCTTCACTGGTGGCGCAGTGGTTGAGAGTTCACCTGCCGATGCAGGGGACACGAGTTCGTGCCCCGGTCCGGGAAGATCCCACATGCCGCGGCGCGGCTGGGCCTGTGAGCCATGGCCGCTGAGCCTGCGTGTCCGGAGCCTGTCCTCTGCAACGGGAGAGGCCACAACAGTGAGAGGCCCACATACCGCAAAAGAAAAAATAATGGGCAGAAGACATAAATAGGCATTTCTCCAAGGAAGAAATACAGATGGCCAACCGGCACATGAAAAGATGAAATCATCATCACTAATTATTAGAGAAATGCAAATTAAAACTACAATGAGGTACCACCTCACACTGGTCAGAATGGCCATCATTAAAAAGCCTACAAATAATAAATGTTGGAGAAGGTGTGGAGAGAAGGGAACCCCTCTACACTGTTGGTGGGAATGTAAATTGGTGCAGGTTCCTCAAAACATTGAAAAATAGAGTTGCCATATGATCCAGCAATCCCACTCCTGGGCATATATCCAGACAAAACTATAATTCTAAAAGATATATGCACCCCTATGTTCACAGCAGCACTATTCACAATAGCCAAGACATGGAAACTACCTAAACGTCCATCAACAGATGGATAAAGATGATGTGGTATATATATAAAGGAATATTACTCAGCCATAAAAATAGCCATTTGCAGCTACATGGATAGACCTAGAGATTATCATACTAAGTGAAGTAAGCTAGAAAGAGAAAGACAAATACCATATATATCACTTATATGTGGAATCTAAAACATGACTCAAATAAACTTATCTACGAAACTGAAACAGACTTACAGACATAAAGAACAGACTTGTGGTTGCCAAGGGGGAGAGGGGTAGGAGAGGGATGATGGATTAGGAGTTTGGGATTAGCCGATGCAAACTAGTATATATATATAGGATGGATAAACAACAGGGTCCTGCTGTATAGCACAGGGAACTATATTCAATATCCTGTGAAAAAGCATATGGAAAAGTATGAAAAAGAATATATATACTTATAACTGAGGTACTTTGCTGTACAGCAGAAATTAACACAACACTGTAAATCAACCATACTGCAATAAAATTAAAAAAAAAAAATCACTGCCTAAGCCAAAGTCAGTAAGATTCTTCTCCTCTGTTTACTTCTGGAAGTTTTTTTAGGTCTTAGTGTAAGATTCATTTGGAGCTAATTTTTGTATATGTTGTGTGGAAAGAGGGAAGTCAGGTTCTTCTTTTTTTTTTTTTTTTTGCATGTAAATATCCAATTGTTCCAGCACCATTTGTTGAAAAGAAAAACCTTCCCTAGTCAATTGTCTTAGCATCTTTGTTGAAAATTAACTGCCCACACATGTATTGGTCTATTTCTGGACTTTCTTTTCTATATATCTATCCTTATCCAATATAGACTGTCTTGATTACTATAGCTTTACAGTAAGTCTTAGTATCAGGTAGTGTGAGCTCTCCCGTGTTTTCCTTTTTCAAAACTGTTTAGGCTATTCTAGGTCATTTGTATTTCCACACAGATTTTAGAAGAGCTTGTTAATTTCTACCAAAATCACCTGTTTAGATTTTGATTGGAATTGAATCCACAGATCAATCTGTAAAAACCTAACATCTTAACAATATTGAGATATAAATATATTTTTAATTTATGTCTTTTCTTTTTAGGTTCACTATCCAATAGTTCATTGCGAATATACAGAAATACAACAGACTTATACATCTGATCCTGTATGCTACAATGTCGCTAAAGTCATTCGATTTTGTACAGACTCCTTAGGATTTTATATAGGGACAATCACATCATCTACGTATAAAGACTGATTTCTCTCCAGTCCTTATGCCTTTTTTTCTTGTTTTAGTGCACTGGCTAGAACGACCTCCAGTACAATGTTGAATAGAAGTGGTAAAAGCAGAAATCCTTGCTTGTATACCCAATCTTAGAGGAAAGCATTCAGACTTTCACCATTAAGCACAATGTAAATCAGAGATTTTTTCTGTTAAGTGCCCTTTATCGGGCTGAAAGGCAGTGACTGCGAGTTTCTGTCATGAGTTAAGTGTCAAATTCTGCCAAATGCTTTCTCTGCATCTACTGACATGATCTTGTGCTTGCTTTTTTTTTTTTTTTTTTTGTGGTACGCGGGCCTCTCACCACTGCGGCCTCTCCCGTCGCGGAGCAACAGGCTCCGGACGCGCAGGCCCAGCGGCCATGGCCCACGGGCACAGCCGCTCCACGGCACGTGGGATCCTCCCGGACCGGGGCATGAACCCGTGTCCCCTGCATCGGCAGGCGGACTCCCAACCACTGCGCCACCAGGGAAGCCCTGCTTTCTTATTTTTAGTCTGTTAATATAATGAGTTATATTATTACTTCTATCTTTAAAAGTCATTTATTCCTCAAAGTTGAAATCAACTTGATGGAACCTTTGGAGCACTTTGTGAATTAATAAGCAGACATGAAAAGACAGCATCAAGAAAATGGCAAAGTAGAGGTAATCCATCCCTTTCTATATTGGCTCTGGTTTGCTATGTCACAATTCCTTTATCCAAGAGAGATGCAGAAACAAGAGAAAGGAAGCCGAGTCCACGTGACCCTGTCCTGAGTCAGAGACCTTTCATTAAAGGCTGACGGGCAATGCCACATGGTGGACAGTGACCACAGGAGGACTGGTTGGTCTGTCACTAAAACCTGATTCCAGGCCGAATCATGAAGGGAATAATTAATTTAAAACAGGCACTGGAAGCAAAAGATAGATAATCTGGCAAGTGGGGAAAAAGGAAGAAAAATACACAGAGGGTGTCTGCTAGTGCTAGAGTGCAGGTGTAGAAACTCCGTCACAGCTTCCTTCCTGACAAAGCTATCCCCACGTAAGTGCAAACTGCTGCCCTCGAAGCAACACAGTTGTCTTGTCTTTCAGCAAAACCACAAGTGCGACCCACCGTGGACCATGCTGTCCCACTCGGACAAATGCTAACTCATGTTCCTTGCAAGTGCTCTTTGGACCCTGGCATTGAATCTGCACGTGGGTTGTAAGAGGGTCCAGAGATTTGGGACCTCAGCCTTGGCGTGGCCGGAAACTCAGAGTCCCAGTGCCAAGCAACACACACTAGACTAGAGGGAGACCAACAGTCTGGCTCACAAACCCCAAGCTCATCATGGGGCACACACCACCCTGCCTGTTACCAGGTAAAGAAAGCCCCTCTTGATCTTCGGTACCTCCGTGTGTTTCTGACTCAAAGCCCTCAAACTCCCCTGCAGTCTTTGAAACATATCACCATCTGACTGCTTCTCACGCCTGGAAACCTGCTTACAGGTACGACCAAGCAGGAAATGACAAAACATCTTTTAGCCAAATAGCCTGTTTAATTAAAAAACTCAACTTTCTAAATTAAATGAAGCATTTCCCTCATACCAAGCTGAAGGATCAATAATCCAGAACTAGGAACATGTGAACAAATCTCCCATCAGGGAACTTCCCCTCAAAAGGTATTTACACTGGGTTGGCCAAAAAGGTCGTTCAGCTTTTTTTTTTTTTAAACAAAAACCCGAACGAACTTTTCAGCCAACCCAATATAAATTGGGTCGTACTTTAAAAAAATAACTTAAAATGGTATATAAAAGATTCCAGTGCACTCTTTTTACATTTCATTATAAACATGATGTGCCAAAATAATAAATTTACTCACTTGTCTTTTAGCTTCTCTCAGTTTTCTTTTGAGGGCTGTCAAAATTCTTTGTACTTCCCATAATCTTTCCTCTTTAGATAAATCCTTTATCCCACCCTGCAGATCTCGATGTAAACAGTTCAAAAGAAACTCCTAGAAAGTAACACACCACACACTGTATAGGATTCCATGTTTTGTCATCTTAAAACCACATGCAATTTCTAAAAATGCAGAATCTACTTTTCAATTATCATTAAAAAAAATGACATAATGCGTGAATTGTTGTCTCAAGGCTATGACTGAAAAATCATCTTTATTTTTTCTGCCTGAGCATTGGGTTCTAATCCATCAATTTACAATGGTTCCCAGTAGTCAATTCACATCCCTTCCCCCAACACATCAACTACTAAGAAATGGGAGCTCAGAGCAGACAAAAGGGAAGAAAGGCAAGCAGGGATTTGATAACTTGTATGCAAACAGAAGATGTAATAATTATCAAATATAAGTAAACGCCTTAGCCTTGAATTTCTTACTGAGCTTGCCAAACACACACAACCAAATGGCACTGTTTCAGTAGCACAGTGGGAAAACAAAGGATTTGAGGTCAAATCCTGGCTCTTCAGCTTAGTAACCAGGTGACATAGCATAAGTTATTTAACTTCTCCAAATTTCATTATTCTCCTCTGTAAAATAAGGCCAATAAAGCAGCCTTGTCCAGATAAGCTAACATTTTTGGACTGCTTACAACATACCTGGCACCATGGTGAACACCTTTAACGCATTATTTCATTTAATGTAATCTTCACATCAAACCTAGGAGAGGACTCATTTTTAAATGCAATCCCCAAGGCTTAAGGAGGTTAAGCAACATGCCTAATTAGGAGCAGAGCAAGAATTTAAAGCCAGGTCTTTTGATTTCCAAACATGTGCTCTGTCCACTATGATGTTCTGCCTTAACTGGCATGAAATAGTGCCAGATGGGAAGTTCTGGCTTCAGTGTGCCATGAAGAGTGTGCCTGACACAGCTCCAGACACACAGGAAGTGTTCATAGAACAGGAGGCCATCGTTCTCAGCACTGCAGTCTCCCATGGGGTCAGAGCGAGGGCTGGCTCTGGAGGCTGGGAGGGGGGCTGCACACACCTGTCTTCTGATCTCCTCCTTGATGCTCTCCTGGGTCTCGGGCAGTGTGGGCATCGTGGCCATGTTAGACCATCGCAGAGGTTTCGTCACTTGCTTCAGCGTCACATTTCCAAAGAGCTCTTGCACGTGTGTGAAAAACACATATAGGACACGATTGCTAATCTAAAAACAAAAAAAAGATTTGCAAGAAAAATATTAAAATTATCATTTCATTTCATTTGTGTCTGTTGCCTAAGTGCATCCTCAGTAGTGACTAGACATGTTTTGCTAATTAGTGGCCAATTTAAAGAAGAGAATGAGACAGTACGAGTTAAGTCATGGACTCAGCACTGTGAGGAACTGCGGGGAAAAGCCAAGAAATGGATGCGGAGGCCAATGATCATCAATCTGTTCTGTTTTAGCACCATAACATTAATTGATTTTTTAAATCTTATGTTCTTTATTTTCAAGTTACTGTGATACATTTTAACACATGCAACTGGATCTACTAAGGAACAAAGGAGCCTGCAGCTGCAGAGCTGGGCTGAGTGTGGTAGCCCCTGCTCCAGAGACGAATGCTTCTGGGCAGACTCCAGAGCCCGTGTTTAAATAGATGCTCCAATGCTAAGAGACCAGGA
Source organism: Phocoena phocoena (assembly GCF_963924675.1). NCBI lineage: Eukaryota > Metazoa > Chordata > Mammalia > Artiodactyla > Phocoenidae > Phocoena > Phocoena phocoena. The sequence continues at coordinate 60,545,691 of NC_089231.1, read as the reverse complement.
CGTTACGCTGGCTAAAAAGCTAATACAAGAAATTATTTCCTACCTAAAACTTATTCTGACAACACACCTGAATCTTCTGTGACACCAACATCCCTACTACAGTTACATTAAGTAACAACGTAATATTTACCAAATTCTGAAAACTTGACTAATATGACATTTGAGAAACATTTTGCTTCCAAAAATAATCAACAAACAATGAAGGAATCTTCAGTGAAAGAAAATACACTCTTATATGTAACAGTGTGTTACAACAGGGACCAATAATAACCTGGTATATTGGCTAAAAAGGCTTAAAATAAAAACTATAACCCCATCTCATGTTTTGCCCTTTGTTTTTGGCCTGAGTGAAATATCAGTAACTCCAATTAAAGGAAAACACATGCTCTACGCAAGCACCAAGTGAGCAGCAGAAAACGAAGGCCAGGAATTTATGTTGTAAAGAGACACCAACTAACACACCACCCACCTCTCTGAAATGCCTCCTCAGATTAAGATTCTGTAAAATACTCTATATACACCTCTTCATGAAGTCCTCAGGTCAAATCCCTGACCAAATGAATAACGTTAGGGCCCCTTGAGCCTGAGTCTGTATGTGTGTGTGATATGACTAAGCAGTAATGCTATTTGAGGAAGTAACTGAAATCCTTAAAACACTGCAGATGAACTGTAACTGCAGGTACCTCGGGCTCCTCTTCCACTAAGGACAGATCACTGTCATCAGGAACTGCTTACAAACCACACCAAAGGCTGGACAATATTCAAATTTCACAGCTGCAGCTAAAAGGCCAACATGCTCATTACCTTACACGCCAACACTGTCCACACTGTGAAATAAAAAGGCCAACATTCAGGCTAACCCCTTACCCACCGTCCCTGGTTCACTGCTTGGTATGTGACTCAGCAACAGGAAACCCTCCCTACACCCCCAGGGCCGGCCGTGTACCTGGACAGTCGGGCTGAGCACTATAGAAATGTTCTGGATGTTCATCTTTGTTTCCAGCTCCTTGGCGATAACGTGGTCCATGTGCATGATCAGCCAGGAGATGAGCAGACGGTTACACTCGGGCAGCTCCTCCAGCAGGCGCTGGAACTCCTGCACCTTCTCGCCCTCCGAGCTCCGCCCACAAGCCTCTTCAAAGCGGGGCAGCAGCTCCTTGGTCAGCAGGTTCTCGGGCAGGTCCCGCAGGTATTGCTTCAGCAAACTGGCCACAGTGTTAGGCTCATACTCTTCCAAGTTTGGAGACTCCTCTCTGTCATAGGCTGCTTTCAGCTCATCCACCTTGGATTTAATCCCTTAGAACATTCGAATTCAGAAGAGAAAGAAAGTATCAAGAAAAAAAAAAAAATCCAACACACGGCTTTCTTCCCCAGTGTGCCTACCCCTGGGGGAGATCAGAGAAGGGCCATCCTGACCGTATGAAGTGTTAATCCGCACGCGGTTCATACAATTCCTCCATTAAAGCAGATAAAAGACTACACTTAGAGGATGAATTTAACCAAAAGCTAAATGATAATGGACAAACTCAGTACTCAAAACAAAAGTCATAGTAACCACAGAAACATCAAGCAAATATGCCAATCGATTCAGGGAAAAAAACTTGTTTTTTATTTAAAGATAGGTAGGTAAAAATTCAGGCAACAATTAAACTACAATCTAAGCATATGCCTTGTTCTACATGAGCGGCCAACTGCTCTTCCTAACTAGTCACAAGACTGACAACATAAAATACAACTCGGTACATACAAGCACGTTGCAAAAAGTTGTGGGTGACTACTCTTTTATAAGTAAAAATTGTATCATAAATGCAAAAGGTGAGTTCACTATCTAAACAAACTCTTTGAAAATTATTCATTACATAATACCCATCTAATTTCTAAGTTTAAGTTCTTTACATGTTTTCTTAACCTGAAACAGGGTTACAATAAAAGAAAAGTGAAATTTTGGGTTACTAAAATCGAATTGTTTTGCTTTTCTTACTGGACAGAAACACACACAAATGTTTTTCAGACACTAAGTATTTTAGATTTTTAGTCCAATGTGCATTTAAGTGACATAATTCAGTGACACTGATTGCTCATGAGAACACAAGGTAGCTTTCTGTTGTTTTCAATACTTAAAACTTTAGGCCAAGATGTAGTACTATACACAACAGAATACTATTCAGCTATAAAAAAGAATGAAATCCTGCCATTTGCAATAGCATGGATGGACCTAGAGGGTGTTACGCTACGTGAAGTAAGTCAGAAAAAGACAAAATACTTCATATGTGGAATCTAAACAAGTAAAACAAACTATACTTTGAATATAACAGAAAAGAAACAGACTCACAGATATAGAGGACAAACTAGTGGTTACCAGAGGGGAAAGGGGAGGGGTGAGGGGCAAGTGAGGGGTAGGGGATTAAGAGGTACAAACTACCATGTATAAAATAAATAAGCTACAAGGATATATTGTACAGCACAGGGAATATAGCCAATATTTTACAACTATAAATGGTGTATAACCTTTAAAAATATTGAATCACTATGTTGTATCCCTGAAACTTATATAATTTTGTACATCAACTATACTTCAATTTTAAAAAAACTTTAGGCCAATTACTGGAAACAAGCCACAAACTAAGGCTGACAGATTGTAACGGTAAACACAAACACTCCAGAGTCACCTAGTCTGAGCAGCATTTTACAATCAATAGTGCTTACATCTGGGCTCTGACATTCCTTATGTGAAAACCACTTAATGCCATCACAATAAATCAGTAACTTAATCTAGCACTGACAAAATGAAATCAACAACTCCAAATAGGAAAATAATAATATGAATCTTATTTTTGTGTAATCTTTATTTTGAAGCAGAAAAGTTAGAAAATAATTCCTTTGTTTTCTTTTTTTACTGAGTAAAACATGGTGTGTGGTAATTTTAATTGAAATTCTTGACCAAAACCTCCTCTCTCTCACATACATTTTATAGATTTGTAATTTTCCCCCAACAGTGCCTGCCCAGAAAATTGCACAAGTGAAAAGTGCACAAATTTCCAGGTACAGAAAGAGCATATGCAAAATCATAGATTAGCTTTAAAACTGGAACTTATATATGGATAAGTGAGAATCAAGAGTTCTCCACCAGAAAACAATACTGTTAGCATTCAAAAAGAAAAGTCACAGCCATAAACTCTGTAGTCCAGAGTGCTGAATGCAGCATTCTGCCAGAGCTTCAAAAATAAATACAGGGGCTTCCCTGGTGGCGCAGTGGTTAAGAATCCGCCTGCCGATGAGGGGGACACGGGTTTGTGCCCCGGTCCGGGAGGATTCCACATGCCGCGGAGCGGCTGGGCCCGTGAGCCATGGCCGCTGAGCCTGCGCGTCTGGAGCCTGTGTTCCACAACGTGAGAGGCCACAACAGTGAGAGGCCCGCGCACCGCAAAAAAAAAAAAAAAAAAATTGATCAAAGCAGAAGCTTGGCCTCCAAGGAGCCAACAACCAGGGGAGCAGCTCAGTTTGAACACTCTGACACGTGAATTCAGAGAAGGAGTCCCACACCTCCGACTCCAAAAGAATGCAAACATCAAAAATAGGTCAAAGACAAAAGAATCCTTTGAACAAAGCTGTAGGAACTCTTCAGAGAAACTTTCACCTAAAACAAAATTTCTTCACACCTATCAAAATCACGTGAGAGAAGCAACTATGTTAGTACTGTGAAGATCTTTAAAAATCCATCATAAATTTTTCTTAAAAGGCAAGTTTCAAATTCATTTAAATGTATTTTTTTTATGTAACTAAGGACTTATAAATTCAAATTCAGTGCCTAATTCATTTATCTTATTTTCTATAAAATAGTAGCATTTTAGCCAAAACACTCTTAAATGATAACATGTTATCTGTGGGATTATGTAAAGGTCTCCCCAGTTATCAAATATGCTGGCCCTTTCTTAACAAAGCTTAAATATCAAATCCACCTTCTAGAAATGTGCATGAACCAATTAAATGGAAAAAGTAAATCTAGTCTCTTTATTCTAAATGTGTATGATTTAACTCATCATGAAATACGCATGAGCAGCAGTGAATATTATAGCCTCAAGGTCCAGGACCAAGACACTGCACCACAGGAACGTGCTGACAACAGCACGGATGCCACACAGGTCAGGACTTGCATCCTACACCAACACAAAGCCACCTTGCTCTGTAAGAAATAGAGTCTTCTACTTTAGACAGCATGCATTTTCCTTGATTTTAGACACCCAATATGAATTACTTTCCTGCCAGTATGAAATGTAAGTTTTCATACATACAGAACGTAGAGAAATGGAACCTCAACTTCACTAATGCACATAAGAGCCGCGCCTGGACACAGAGGTATCCACATCTAAACATTTTAGCAAGAACCTAAACATTTAGCAAGAACATTGTGCATCCCTCAGCTGAACTCAGGAAATACTTAAACGACTGTCAGTAACTGTGTCTTGTGGCCAAGAAGCGTCCTGAACCCAGATGTCCTTCCTCCCCGCTGACCACCCTCCAACGCCCAGCCTCACGGAGGCACCCAGGTGAGGGGCACCACACACACACACACACACACACACACACACACACACACACACACACAGAGCGTGAGGGTCTTTGTTCAACTGGAAGGATCAAGGAAATGAATGAGGTTTAGGACCCGTGTCACAATTTTCCTCACAAGTGAGTATTTGTTCCTTTCCTTTGAAAAGTGGAAGTGAAGCTAATCTTTAAAAACCAGTACATGTGGTGCGAGCCCCATACCTGACACTCTATAGATGCCTTCACACTTCATGCCATGCTTCTCCACATAATCCACACACTCCCGGAAGACGGCCGGCAGCCGAACGCCGTCGTACATCATGGTCCTCTCCACTGCATCAGCCAGAGGAATCCCAAAGATGGGTTTGAGATTCGGGACATCTATCTGAGGCACCTCTGGCTCCTGAATTGGCTTCTTCTTTTTCTTCTTTTCCTTCCACTGTTTAACCACGTCAGCTGCCGTCAAGTCTTTTGACTTTTTCTCTTTATGTTTTTCCTCTTTGTGTTTTTCTTCTTTATGTTTTTCCTCTTTGGGTTTCTCTTTTATTTTAAAATCCTTCTCTTTCTTTTTAGAAAAGCTGGGCTTTTTGAAAACATGGATCCCCTTGGACCTCTTCATTTTGGAAGGACTTTCGGCTTCATCTCCAGAGCTATCTTCCTGAAAGGCGGCATAGCCTTCAGCTGCCAAAGAAATGCAGGGAGCATGAGTCAGATGTCTGCTGAATGTCAAACTGTCCATTTTCAATGTCTGAAAACAAGACAAAGAAGTGCCACCTGGCCCTAGCTACCTAGCTTTTCACCCCGCGGCCAAGCCCTCCTGGTACTCTCAGCAATTCATTCAATGGCTTCCCAGCTAAAACGAGGCGTTGCCGTGACGTCTCCTGACCACAAGAGGGCGACGAGCAGAGAGCCAGTTACCCTTGAAACTGGTTTTATTTTATACACACGTGCAATTGGAATTTTTGCAAACCAAATTATTATAAATAATCATTTATTATCTTAATTTATGTATTAGCTACACAGAGGGCTAATGGAGAGAATTCCTATATAATGCACAGCATTCTTTCATCAGCTGAATAAGGCCCTCTAACTTACACTCTACTTAGCTTAGGTTTCTTCATATTTGGTTCCTATAATGTGAAGCAATCTCCAATCATGACACGAAATGCACTCCTGTTCAGACTCTCCCATCATCCCCATCACACTTTGCTCTCCTGTCTCCAGCTGTTAAGTGCGTTCTGCAGATGGCAGCTGGGACTGAAGCCTCATCTGGGGAGAACAGAACCAGGAAACTCCCTAATCTCGGGATGGTGGCCACTTCCCTGAGTCAGAAGCCCTGGTTTCACACTGATAACTGCTCAGTATCAATATTAGAGTTATCCTAGTTTGGTTTCACTGTTCCTTTTTATTTTAACATCTAAAACTCTCCTTTTCTTTAGCCAACTACCTCACAAGCTATTTTATAACAAAAATTAAAGGTATTGCATACATTTCCCTCTAATTAAAGTACCGATACCACAAACCCCACACCAACCAGAATGGCAAAAGTCTTAAGGGCATAATACCAGGACAGAAAGCAACTGGAGTTCTCAGACACCACTGGTGGGAGTGTCAACTGGTACAACCACGCTGGAAATTGTTTTGCAGGATCTACAGATACTGAAATGAGCATGGCCTGTGAGCAATTCCACTCCCAGGCACACACACAACAGAAATGCATAAACTTGGACAATGAGGTTCACAGAAGCACGATTCGTAACACACACTGAAGACAACCCAAATGACCAATAACAGTAGAATGGAAAAATAAATTCTAGTATATTAGTGCAAAATCCAGCAACAGAAATGAACAAATTACTGCCATATGGAATAACACGGATGAACCTAACAAACATTAACACTGGGCACAAGAAACTACCCACAAAAGGAAATCTACTTCCATGTACAGAAGTCCAAAATCAGGCAGTGTCCAGATGTGCTGGGCATCCCCTCTGAAGGGGCAACAGGCAATTTCTAGGATGCTGATAATGCTCTATTTCCAGAGCCTTGTACAATCAGTAATTAGCACAGGTGTATCCGTTTGTGATAATTCATCAAGTTGTACACAATTTGTGCATTCTATCCAAATGTCATGCTTCAAATACAAATTAACTTAAAAATACCGTGAAACTAAAATCACACTTACTTAAAATAACTCACCTGATTTGCTTTTAACATGCTAAAAAGCTATGTCTAAACGATTCATCCTTACAGAACAGGAATCATAAATGGAACACATGGTGGCATTTGCTTCAGAAAACGAATACATACTTTTTTCACCATGTACCCCAACTGGCCTACACAACCTCGCCAAGAGAGTAAGACTGTATAAGGACAAAATTTCAATATTTACTTTTCATACTTTTATTTAAAATTTAAGAAACCTCCACCAGAAAACTTCACCATTTCTGGAAATTCAGTATTTTTATTTGTGAGAATAACACCCTAAAATACAAAAACTGAGATGCAGAAAAATAAAGAAAATATAAAACAAGAGTCTTTGGATATATTTCTACAAGATAGCAGGTACACATAATTAGAGTAGAAATTTATCTAAACTTTAGCTACAGCACAGAGAAAATGGCACTTACTCCTTTTTTCCTTTTTCTTAAATTTTCCTTTTTTCTTCCCATGGTCCTTCTCATCATCAGACACTATATCGGGAGGCTCGTGGAGGCTGTCATGGGGAGGCGAGGGCTCGCCCGTGCGGTACAATCCAGGAAACTTAGTGGGGCTGATCTCCTCAGAGCTGGGGGTGCGGGTGAGCCCACTGCCATGCTCCACCCTGCGGTGCTCACCCGGGCTGCTGGTGGGGGGCAGGAAGCACTCGGTCATGCTGCCTCCCTGACGAGTGAGGAGGGCGTCTGTTACCTGCCCATCACCCCTGCAGAGGGAGAGAGCACATCACAGTCACCCAAGGACCACCAAGACATAAGGGCGCCAGACACACACACAAAACAGCAACTAATCTTGCATTTACAAATCAAAAATATTTTTCTTCACAACCCCCCTTTAAAAATAGTTGTTCATTTTGCCATCTCAAATTACATTCGCACACCACACATTTCGGTTCTCAAAGAGTTGGTTGAAAGCACTGGATCTTCAAGTGTGAAAAAAATGAACCAAATGAAAGTGGGTTCTCAAAGTAGGACACAGAGTTTCCTCTAAAAAAGAACCCACCATTGTAATGGGCTTCATTTTGGATTGCTATCCAACATAAAATCCTAATTTTTTTTAAGTTATGGCCAAACAACCATGAATAATAAAGAAGACTGTTAATATAACTACACATGAATAGTTCAGTATCAAAATTTATAAAACAATTAAAGTGATATATACAGATCATTAGCCATAGTTCTATACTGCACTGGACAATTCATATGTGGATAACAGCTATATTATCTTGGACTGGAATTATGTTGAAAGTAACAATGGAACCCTCATTTGCTCAGTCCTAAAATACACACACACTAGTTTCGCTAGAATGGACACTACAAAGAAATGCGGATAAACAACAAGGTCCTACTGTACAGCACAGGAAACTGTATTCAACATCCTGCGATAAACCATAATGGAAAAGCATACGAAAAAGAACGTATATATATGTATAACTGAGTCACTTTGCTCTACAGCAGAAATTAACACAACATTGTAAATCAACTATACTTCAATAAAAAATAAATTTAAAAAAAGAATAAAAAAACCCAAAGGACAAATGTAAGAAAAGTTCAAGATTTGTTTGCATTTTTTTTCTTCATTAGACAGATGGTACACAGTACTGTGTTTAAAAGTTACTTGGATTAGTTCTTATTCCTCTTTAATGCCTTCAAGATATTAATTTGAAAAACTATTAGAATCACTTGTTTCTCTTTGCACTCACTTCTAAGGTGATTTTGCAATTTTAAAAATCCACAAACACAAGTGATAAGACTATTTCTGACCATAAACAAAGTCAAAAGACAAACAAATGTGAAAAAAGATGTGTAAATTATGAGCGCTAATTTCTCTAAAAAGCAAAGAGTTCTCACAAATCAATGAAAATCTCAACAAATCAAGACACCTACACAAAGAATGTGAAGCAGTTCACAGAAAAATGACTAATATCCACATGAAAATAATGTTCAAGTACAATTACAATTTTAAAAACAAAATAAGTTACCATTTTTCTAACATCAGACTGGCAAAGAACGAAAAAGGTGATTAATACCAAGTGTTGGTAAGGATGTGATCAAACATTTGGGAGAATATCCACTGATGGCTGAAGTGTAAACTAGCACAATCTTTTTTGAAAACCAATTTGGCAACATCAAAATTTTATTTTTTAATATATTTATTTATTTATTTTTGGCTGTGCTGGGTCTTCGTTGCTGCGTGTGGGCTTTCTCTAGTTGTGGCGAGTGGGGGCTACTCTTTGTTGTGGTGTGTGGGTTTCTCATTGCAGTGGCTTCTCTTGCTGCAGAGCATGGGCTCTAGGTGCGTGGGCTCAGTCGTTGTGGCTCGTGGGCTCTAGAGTGTTGTGGCGCACGGGCTTAGCTGCTCCGCAGCATGTGGGATCTTCCCAGACCAGGGCTCGAACCCGTGTCCCCTGAATTGGCAAGCGGATTCTTAACCACTGTGCCACCAGGGAAGTCCCTATCAAAATTTTAAATGTGCTCTCTTTGATCCAAGAATTCCTCTTTTTAGGAACCTATCCTTCAGATATACTTTTACAAGAATTCAAAGATGTGTACATGAAAATACGCATTTTAGCACTGTGACAGCAAAAACAACATAATCTAAATGGCTATCAATGGAAGATCAGTTAAATTATGATTGATCCAAATAATGGAATATAAACTCACACAACATGCAACTTCTGAAATAGTTAACAACTGTTAACTCTTGGAAGTTGTAAAAGGGGGGAGAGAGATTTCTTTGTTTTATCCTTTCTACATATTTTGAGCCTTACCATGCCCATCTATTACTTGTATTACTATTATTGGGGTTTTTTTTAAACGAACAGGCCACTTTTTTTAGTCTCATAAAAATTGTGTTTTTGACAATATTTAATAGTGTGGGGAAAGCAATTTTATTTATAGCACAATATCAATTTTTAAATAAACATATGCAAAAAACTGTAAGAACAAGGGAACTTTAAAAATAATTATCTGTGGGGGCTTTCCTGGTGGCGCAGTGGTTGAGAGTCCACCTGCCGATGCAGGGGACGCGGGTTCATGCCCCAGTCCGGGAAGATCCCACATGCCACGGAGCGGCTAGGCCCATGAGCCATGGTCGCTGAGCCTGCGCGTCCGGAGCCTGTGCTCCACAATGGGAGAGGCCACAACGGTGAGAGGCCCGCGTAGTGAAAAAAAAAAAAAAAATTATCTGTGAATTATAAGATTATAAGTGATATTTTTACTCTTCTGCATTTCATAAGTTTTATACCCAGTATACATTACTGCTTGTCTAATCAGGAAAAACATTAAACAGGAAAAAATTCCATCAAAGGAGCTGTAAGCATCACTGTAATTTTTTAGGTTTTCTTCATAGGCCCTGACTTTGGCTTTTTTTTTTGCAGTACGCAGGCCTCTCACTGTTGTGGCCTCTCCCGTTGCGGAGCACAGGCTCCGGATGCACAGGCTCAGCGTCCATGGCTCACGGGCCCAGCCGCTCCGCGGCATGTGGGATCTTCCCAGACCGGGGCACGAACCCGTGTCCCCTGCATCGGCAGGCGGACTCCCAACCACTGCGCCACCAGGGAAGCCCTATTATTTTTTAAAAGTACATTCTATTCTTCCCTTAATTGAAGGGATGGTTTTGACCAGCCCAGGTTTGAGAGTTTAAAGAGAGCCAAGCTCCCACCAGCCTATCAGTTACACATCACAGGTGAGGAAACTGAGGTCCAAAGACCCGGGAAGCCAAAGCACAGGTGCGGGGAAGGAGCATAGCTCGACACAGACGGACCACTGACGGGCATCCTGTCCCCACGGACCCATGTCGTACGCCTCCCTGCATGCTGTCTTCCTCATGCCCTGGAACCCAGCCCTCCTTCCAGGATCTTTGTAGGGCCAATTCATACTCATCTTTTAACATTAAGCCTGCAGATGGGCACAAGGAATCTTTCTGGAGTAATGAAAACGGTCTAGATTTGACTGTGGTGATGGTTACAAACCGTAAATTGACATTTTAAGTGGGTGAATCTTATGGTATATAAATTATACCTAAAAAAAATGTTTTAAAAAAAGGATCAAGTACTAGCCACACTTTCTCCAGGAATCCCCCCTCATGCCCACCCCACCCAGTCTAAGCCATGCCCCCTTCCTGTGCCCGCAGAATGCGCAGAGCACACCTCCAGCGCTGCTCAGGCCTTGCTGGGCTTTAATGACCTGTGAGCACAGGGCCATCTTGCCCAATAATTCGCGAGTCCTAGCATTTCACACAGCACAGGCAGGCTGCACAGGAAGTAGTCAGATGTTTGTTTACTTAACAATCTAATTAGTCTCTTCTATGTTCTCAACAGGCTGTGTCCACTAATGACACAAAGATGAGAAGAAATGAACCAGCCCTTAGCCTCAACTTTTAATTACAGAAATAAAGAAAGGAAACCCACATTTTATTTGAGTTCCTGTGGCTTCAGGAACTTTCATATACATTAACTAACCTTATATGTCCTGGGAGAAAAGTGTTTTTCCATGCTTACAAACTGCAGAACTAAGGCTCAGAGAAGTGAAGTAACTTACCCTATGCCACACAATAAGAGATAAAACTGGGATCTGCTTGACGCGAAACACACATTCTTTCCAGTAACCTGCCCTCTACACACACACACACAAGAGGGCACACATGCCAGGAGGAGCAGGGCATTACAGACACAAGCAGAAATGTGGGGCTTGTTATGAGAATGGCAAGAAGACAAGTCGGACAGGAGCAGTTTCACGAAGAAGCAACAGAAAAGACACTGAAAGACAAGGTGGCTCTGAACTGAGAGCCAACTGGAGCCAAGCTGAGGGGCTCGGGCACCACGCATGGGTCATCACCAAGTCCAAGGCCAGGAAGTGACAACACTGGGGCTAAGAGGAATGAGGGCAGGACCGCGAACAACAGAATGCCAGGCAGGTTTGGACCATTCCCTGCTCTGTGCTGCTGCAGCAGCTGGTGACTTACAGTTCAGTCTCCACACTGAACCGACAAAGAAGAGAGTTTTGTTCATGACGCACTGAACAGATTATCTTGCAAAAACTACTCCAGAGAAATAGCTGTTGACCTGACTCAGCCACAGTTGGGAGGAACGGAAGGGGAGCGGCTATCTGCACACAGGAAGGAGTGAGGCCCGAATAGAGGGCGATTTCAGAGGAAAGAACATGCTGGCGCTGGGACAGTTCTGAGCACTGGAGAGCCACAGCAAGCCTGAACCTCGATGAATAAGAGGGCAGAAGAGGGAGGCCTCGAATGGTCCACAGTAAATTTCAGCATAAATAGCCAAAGGAAATAAAACAAATTAAAAACTTAGGAATTCCTACTCCTGAGGCAAAAGGAGAAATGATGTAAATTTGTAAACATTTAAGAAAGAATACGTATCCCTATTCCTCCTGGTGAACACAGCTAAGAGAAGACAACAGACTGACAGGTAGAGCAAGAAGGCAGACAGGCTAGGGACCTCGGAATCCGAGGACCAACACTGGTCCCTGAGTTTTCTTTTTGTCTCTACATCTCAGACTTACAGCAAAAGAAGCCAGACAGACGGGCGGGCTCAGATAAAAACAACAACAGAAGCCTGCCCTCTCCAGCTGAACGACCAGAAAGGGACAGCTCTGCCAGACAGAAAACTTTCAGATAATAGTGGTCTACTCCAGACAAACACCACAGAAAAGTAATCAGGACAGCATGGCACTGGAGCAAGGACAGACAGACAGGTTAGAAGAACAAAACAGAAAATTCACAGGGACACATGTACACAGTCAACTGGTTGTCAACAAAGGTTCCAAAGGAATTCGGGGGGGAAAGGAAAGTCTTCAACAAGTGGCATGGATAACCATGTGGGGAAGAGAGGTGGTGAGCTCCTCCATCACATCACCCACAAAGTGTAATTCATGATTAACTGCTAAAAACTGTAAAACTTCTAAAATAAAACATATTTTTGAGACCTTGGGAGAAGAATATCCCAGACAGGACCAGAAAGCATTAACTATAAAATTAAAAATTGACAAAGTAGACTTTTTAACAGAAGCAAACACTTCTGCTCATCAAGACACTATGGGGCTTCCCTGGTGGTGCAGTGGTTGAGAGTCCGCCTGCCGATGCAGGGGACACAGGTTCATGCCCCGGTCTGGGAGGATCCCGCATGCCGCGGAATGGCTTGGCCCGTGAGCCATGGCCGCTGGGCCTGCGCGTCCGGAGCTTGTGCTCCACAACGGGAGAGGCCACAACATTGAGAGGCCCGTGTACCGCAAAAAAAAAAAAAAAACACTATGAAGAAAATGAATAGTCAAGGCAAGGACGTGGAGAACAATTTACTGTGTGTATGTGTGTGTCCGTCTGTGTGTATGCACCTCACAAAAGACTTACACCCAGAATATATAAAGAACTCCTACAATTCAACAATAAACAGACAATCCAAAACAAAAATGGGCAAAAGAGTTGAGCAAACAATTTACAAAGGAAAATATATGACTGGTCAATAAGCCCACAAAAAAGCTCCACATCACTAAACATCAAAGAAATGGAAATTAAAACCACAATGAGCTATCAACAGACACCATCTAGAAGGGCTAAGATTCAAACAGAACTACAATTCCTAACATTGGTGAGGATGTGGGGCACTGGAAAGTTAAATATATTGCTGGTGGGAATGTACCATTTAACCACTTTGGAAAAGCATCAATATTTGGCAGCATCTTTTACAGTTGAACCCTTACCATATGATCCAGCAATTCCACTCCTAAGCATTTACCCAAGAGAAACGGAAACATATGTTCATGCACAGACATGATCCAAGTAACTTTATTCATACCAGATAAAAACTAGAAACACCTGCATTTCCAGTAACACTGGATAAACAAACTGTAATATGTTCACACAATGGGATATTAGCGTTTTTTAAAACGAACAAACTACTCATACATAGAAGAGAACATATGAACTTCAAAAGACAGCACACCAGACACGCTAGATTACATAAGGTGCGACTATTTATAGGAAGTTCTGGAACGGGCAAACTCACCTCTGTCAAAAGAATCGAGGCGTGTGGTTGTGGTGATGTGGGGGAGAGGCAGGGACTGAGCACGAAGGAGCGCGAGAGAAGTTTCTGGTTTGATGGCTACGTTCTGTCTCTTGACAGGCATGTGGGCTACATGCACGTATACATCTGTTGAAACTTTTTCTATTGAAACACCACTCTTACATTAGCTTCAGGTGTACCACGGCTTAGACATTTACATCCGTTTGGAAATGAGGACCCTGGTAAGTCTCGTGACCACCTGTCCCCAAAGTCATTTCAATACTATTGACCATATTCCTTATTCTGCATGTTACATCCCTGGAGCTTTTTTTTTTTTTTTTAATAACAGGGGGTTTGTACCTCTAATCCCTTTCACCTATTTCAACCCTCCACCTCCCTCCCTTCTGGCAACCACCCATTTGTTCTCTGTATCTATGAGTCTATTTTCATTTTGTTTTGCTTGTCTTGTTTTTTAGATTCCACATACAAGTGAGATCATACGGTATCTGTCTTTCTCTGTCTGACTTATTTCGCTTAGCATAATGCCCTCTAGATCCACCCAAGCCGTCACATATCACTGAAAATAAATTAATAACATCAATAAAATCCCTCAGATGGGGGGAAAAAAAAAGCTATGGGAGCTATATAGAGATGATCATGAGCCATTAAAAAATATGAACTCTCCTTCTCCAACGTTGCTACTCCCACCCTTACCTTCAGCATCCCACCTCCCCCCACACCCAAAATCACTACAACAGGAATGTCTACTTCCAGTCTTTCTCAACTGAAAGCCTGTGGCTGGTACCTGTGCGAAATCTCTCTCCAGAGAAAACTGAAGATATAAAAGGTTACTTCTGCAATATCTAACAAAAACTATTAAAAGTATACAGCAAAAACCATACATCTAGAATTTTACTTTAGAACCCCCCAAAACTATAACGTTGAAATGAAAATTTTCACATAAAAAGAACAGTTATGACAGTTATAACTGAGGTAAAGCCAAAAAAAAAAAGTGTCATAAAGCTAGACTCAAACTTAATAATTGCTTAAAAACATCCACTCCTTCAAAGAACTAGGATATGCATTGTTCTTAAAAGTCTTTTCTGCTCATGTACCACTATTAATCAGCACACATAATAATAATCATTCACCCATGCAAAGGGACAAAACAATGTAAGTAGGAAAGACAGATTGCTAAATTAAAGTCTCCTGAAATGAGCTTTTGAGAATAACTCCAATGATTTATTAAACTTGATAATTCAACACAGAAAAAGGCCTCATCCAGAAAACCCATAGCTTGCTTAACTAGTTCGCAAATCCAGTATTTATAAACTTTCTTTATTAAATACCAGGCTGTAAGTCACTGGAAGCAGCTTTTCCTCATTTTTACAGTTTTTAAAAATAATCTGTAAATTAAGTCTCTAACCCAAATCTCTACAAGGGAATCCAAACACTGATTCATTAGTACCTCACATACTGAACACTAACCAGCATTAACCTACCATCTGGGAATGTCCAACTTTGTAAGCAGTATTTGCACGCCCAGTACGTTCTTATTCTTCAAATTTTCTCAGAATTAAAGGACAAGAGTGTCCAGATCACAAGGGACCACCCCACACCACACATGAAGAGACCCACGCCAAAGCACATCATGAGGTTTTGGGGTACAGAGGACAGAAGGATGATCCTGAAAGACTCCTGCCGGGCAGGGAAGAGGGCAAGCAACTTACATACAAAGGATCACGATCAACTTGTCAACAAGAACACTGGAAACTTAAAGACAATAAAGGAATATCTTCAAACCTCTGACAAGACAGCTAGTTCCAAGGACCATTCAAGTGCACAGGTAGAATAAAGACGTTCCAGGCACACAGTGGCAAGGACTGTACTCCCCCCGTACACTTGTTCAAGAATCCTGATGCCCTGAAATGAGACCCTGATGGGCAGCAAGGAACCCCATGAAAAGCAGGCCTGTGATCAGCTAGTGACACAGTCCCTGTGACCCAGGGGAAGAAGGGCTCCAAGGACAAAGGGAGTCACAGACATCTGACTGCGGAAAAGAAGAGTAAGACCTGGTAAAGAACCGCTGGAGCTTTTGGAATATATCTGTCATGAGAACAGAGTAAAAAGCAAATAAAAATAAAAGATAACCATTAACTCTAAGAAAAGGGAAAAGGTAGATAAGAAAATGAAATTGTAGTCTACTGCCTGGCTCAGGGTTACACAGTATTTGTGTGATCATCACCATGAAAACGATGGGTGCTGACAGAATCAAACACTGTGCAGGGTAGGATGATGCTGGGGGGCTGGGGGCAGGGGGCCCGGCGAAGGTCTGAGACACCCAAATCCTCATCTACCCTAACACCTAGGTTAACACAAGACATCCAAAATTGCTATCTTCAAAAACAGCAGCTTAAGGATATTATTTAGATAAAGGAAATAAACACCAAAAAAATTAGCTGAAAGGAAAAAACTAAGACCGAGAGGGGTGCAGGAGCAAGGCGGGGAAGAGTGCAAGTCTTTAAACTGGGCTGGGGGTCCCCAAGACCACCCGCAGGGTCGGCAATTCGCTAGATGGACTCACATAAGTCATCACACAGTCATGCTCACAGCTGCGATTTATTACAGAGAAAGGACACAAAGCAAAAAAACAAAGGAAAAGGCACAAGGAATCAGGCACACGCTCCCGGGAGTCCCCGGGCAGTGGAGTCACAGGGACACGTGTGACGCACCGTGTGCTGGGCAGCTCCTCACTCACAGCCCGAGGTCCCCGTGGAGCCCGGTCACACTGGTGTTCTCCGCCGGACGGGTACCGAAATCCCAGACTGCCAGAAAGACAGCAGGTGTTCCGCGTAAACCACACTGTTTTACAAACCACTGAGGCCCAGTAAGCTGCTCTTCTCATTTAGAGACAGTTTTATATGCTCTAGGGAACAGGTATATAAAGAGAAATCCCCATCAAGGGATTTTTCTTAAAACATGAATATTACTATCCAAGAAAAAAAATGTTAAGTTTATAAACCGAGGTGAGACAAATAATCCTTCAGACGAGGCAGATAAGGTTTAGAGGGTTTCCTATCATTCACAGTGAAATCCTCGCCATGCTAATATGTGCGAGGTTTGTGGCGTGTGCCCCGTGATGCAGACCAGTATACACAGTTACAGGACTGAGTAATTTCTCATGCACACTCCCACAGACCAACTGTCAGCCCATTAGGCTGTTACATAATTAGTCCTTTCAAATCTTCCAGCATTTGCTTAGGTCTATACTTCAGTAGAGATTTTACTCTTGGGTTACTGTTTCTTTTCTGTATTCTCCTTATAGATCATCAAACTTAATCTTTATTTTAGTTTCTCCCCTACCCCCAGGGGCTTATCCAAACAAATAAACTTTCAATTAGCATCTCGCATGCCACTCACAGAAATTCACTGAATGACATAGTGATTTAATGTTTTCCACTCAACATTCTTAGTGTCACTGATTAAAACAATATGCCTGAGATAAGATATGTGTGTAAAATCAGTTTAAAAGATGTGAAATTCAGAAGTTCATCATAATGAATACGAACGTATGAATGTCTTTTTAAGGCTGACAATAACTTTTACATGAAAAATTCACAAGTTATTTTAGGACACTGATATAATGCAAAATGTAAAAATCAATGTCCAGATGAAACAGAAATCTAAAGGGCACAGATTATGTCCATTATTTAAGTGAACGTTCAAACTCTGAGGATCAGAATGCCAGGTGCTGGAAAATGAGCAGCCAAAACATACAGGATCTAGCAGCCAGAAATAATCTCACCTGCCTGGGATGAAAGGCTGCAGAGGACACAATCCAGTTCTACATACAGCTGTCCAAATCAAAGAGTATGTATGTGTATTAAGTATGGGGAGAAAAGTCCACATTGCCTTTACACAAAATCAAAGGTGCTATCATCAGCAGTCACTGTAATTCAGAGGACAAAAAAAAAGTTTTCTTATAAAAAAAACAATAAATATCATTTGGTATTATCAGTAAAACAGCACATTTTTAAAGCAATGACATATCCTTTGGCTGGGAGGGAGGGTGGTGTCTTTCCTGCCACATTTCATAATCACAAAATCTATTCTCAAGTAAATAGTAAATTAGAAGTTAACTTGGGGCCGGGGGAGACCAACAAACGTTATTTAATAATTTTTAAAATGCACACCATTGGTTACAACAGAAACTGGGTAAAAGTATCTAGTCCATGGTTCCCAGACAGTGCGCGGAGGCACCCAGAGCACTGTAAGCAAACTCATCCCCGCCACGGGGAGCTTGCATTTGAAGGAAACAGAGCGGTATTCAACATCTGCCAGACACTGTACAAACTACCAGCTAAAAGAAGTTCAGTTTCAACATTAGACTGTGCACATTCCTTTCAACAGCATACCTCTGTGAAGCTGGGTTTTCTGGGGTAGCTATGATTTAAAGAAAAAAAAAAATGGGGGACTTCCCTGGTGGCACAGTGGTTAAGAATCCATGGGTTCGAGCCCTGGTCTGGGAAGATCCCCACATGCCGCAAAGCAACTAAACCCGTGCACCACAACTACTGAGCCTGCACTCTAAAGCCCAAAAGCCACAACTACTGAGCCCGTGTGCCACAATTACTGAAGCCCACGCGCCTCGAGCCTGTGCTCTGCAACGAGAAGCCACCACAATGAGAAGCCCACGCACCACAACGAAGAGTAGCCCCCGCTTTCCCACAACTAGAGAAAGCCCACACGCAGCAACAAAGACCCAATGCGGCCAAAAATAAATAAATAAATAAATTTATTTTTTTAAAAAATCAACATGGAACAAGAAATAAGGGTGGTGCTGTCCAATCTGATTGCAAAGTATTATAAGCTGTGTGGTGTCCAATAGGCACACACAGACCACTAATTTTAGTTATTTAAGAGTGAAATAATTTATTTTCTCTTTCAGCTATCGTGTACTATTTTTTCAAATGGTTACTAAATTGCCAAGCCATAAATACGAATTTAGCTGTGTGGGCCTAACAACGTAATTCAGCAGCCTATTAAGCATTTCCATTAGGCTGACACCAGGTCTAAGAGCAAGATATGTATAAGATGAGGCTGAGATATCGTGTCACAAAAGAAAGATGTTATGAAAGATGCTTGGAATCAAGACAAAAGGACTCAGAAGTCAACTAGAAGAAGCTCCCACTGGCCAAAGATGGGACTATATGAGTGCCAATAAAATTAATAACTGCCATGAACTAAAGTATCAAGTATATTTAAATCCATGAGTTCATAATGATACTCAAAAATAAAATTCAGGCTTCCCTGGTGGCGCAGTGGTTGAGAGTTCGCCTGCTGATGCAGGGGACACGGGTTCGTGCCCCAGTCTGGGAAGATCCCACATGCCGCGGAGCAGCTGGGCCCATAAGCCATGGCCGCTGAGCCTGCGCGTCCGGAGCCTGTGCTCCGCAACGGGAGAGGCCACAACAGTGAGAGGCCCACTGACCACAAAAAAAAAATACTAAAATAAAATAAAATAAAATTCATTGGTCACTTTGGAGGATGCTAGAGAACCATGTAATTATTTGGAATAACTGGTAAATAGAGGGGGGGGAAGCATTTATTTTATCCTGAATCTGCTATACAAAGTGTTGTTCAGTGAAGTTTCTTTTTATCAAAATCTTCCATCTAATAAAGAAAGAAATAAAAGACTGTCACCACTTAATAAGCAATTTAAAAATAGATACTGGCAATGATCAATGACTGCTAATAACACAGACAAAAAAGAGAGAAAATCACACCAGCCTCACAAAAATAAACTAATGAAAACTTAATCTGATTAAGCCTCAAAATCTGGGGATATGCAATTTAGTTTCTTTAGTTAATACCAAAGAAAAAGAGAGGGGAAGGAGGAAGAGTGGGGGGATGAATTTAAAAATTAAGAGACTTAAGACCAAAAATGAGAAGACAAGCCACAGACTGGGAGAAAATATTTGTAAAAGATATACCTGATATAGGACTATTATCCAAAATGCACAAAGAACTCTTATAACTCAACAATAAGAAAACAAGCTAATTGAAGACACCTCACCAAAAAAAGATATACAAATGATAAGCATATGAAAAGATGCTCCATATCATATATCACTGGGGAATTACAAACTAAAACAACAATGAATGTGACTAAAATAAATCTAATTTTTTAAAAATTATTTAAAAAAAATTTTTTGTAACTATGTGTGGTGACAGATGTTAACTAGGCTTATTGTGGTGATCATTTCACAATATATACAAATATCAAATAATTATGTTGCACACCTGAAACTAATATAATGTTACATGTCAATTATACCTCAAATTTTTAAAAAAATGACCTAAGGAAAGAAATAAGATACCACTATACATCTATTAGAATGACCAAAATTCAAAACGCTGACAACAGCAAGCACTGGCGAGGATGTGGCACAACAGGAACTCTTATCAGTGCTGGTGGGAATGCAGAACGGTGCAGTCACTTAGGAAGACAGCTTGGCAGTTTCTTACAAAACTAAATATACTCCTTCCATACAATTCAGCAATCATGTCCTTGGTGACTTTGGTATTTGCCCAAGGAGTTGAGAACTTATGTCCTTACAAAAACCTGCACATGGATGTTGGCAGCAGCTAACTTACAGAAGTACGTTTATTCATAATTGCCAAAACTTGGAAGCAACCGAGATGTCTTTTGGTAGGTAAATGGATAAATAAATAAAACTGTGCTAGAATCCAAACAATGGAATATTATTCCGCACTAAAAAGAAATGAGCTCTCAAGCCATGAAAAGACATGGAGGAAACTTAAATGCCTATCACTAAGTGAAAGAAGCCAGTCTGAAAAGGCTCCATAACAGATGATTCCAATTGCATGACATTCTGGAAAAAGCAGAACTATGGAGAGAACAAAAACATCAATGGTTGCTAAGGGCTGGGGGAGAAGGGGGAGAGAAGGATGAACAGGCAGAGCACAGAAGATTTTTAGGGCAGTGAAAATACTGTATGATACCACAGTGATGGATACATGTTGTTATAAATCTGCCCAAACCCATAGAGTGTACAACACCAAGAGTGAACTGTAATGTAAACTATGGCCTTTGGGTGGCAATGCATGTCAATGTCAGGTCCTCACTTGTAACAAACGTCCCATCTGGTGGGGGATGCTGATAACGGGAGAGGCTGTCCGCGTGTGAGGCTGGGGGCATATGGGAAATCTCTATACCTTCCTCTCAATTTTGCTGTGACCCCAAAACTGCTCTAAAAAAATTAAGTCTGAATTTAAAAAAAAAAGTAACCTGAGGAAGCAAAATCTGATGTCATAATATGCTCATTTTCTTAAAATGCTAAGCTTAGCTGAAAAATGTAGCATGGTTATCTGCTGCTTTTTAATTGCTTGTTACCATTCTAGGGGGATAACAAAATGGACTTCAGTGAGCTTTTTCTTCATTTTTATATTCACACTTTCTTCTCCCATAGTTTTCCACAGAAAGTCAAAGTTCTTTTTTTTTTTTTTGGCCATGCCACGCGGCTTCTGAGATCTCAGTTCCCCCACCAGGGACAGAACCCGGGCCATGGCAGTGAGAGCCTGGAATCCTAACCACTAGGCCACCAGGAAACTCCCTAGAAAGTCAAAGTTCTTGATTCGCTATTTCTACTTTGGAAGGAAAAACTGAAAATTGCTAACATCTTAAAATTACAGCTTCAATTTATGAGATTTCCTTTAAAAGCTTTCTTCCCAGTGGGGGGGAGGGGAGCTTTCTTCCCTCATCTCCCTCTCCCTCCTTTTTCTCAATAGTACTTATCCAAATATATGTATCTAAAGGCACCTATCACTGGCAGGTTGGCGAAAGAGCTTATTCATAAAAAGATTAAGGAGAAAGTCCCAATCACACAAAAACACTGTTTTTATAACTGAAAAACACACCTCATTTTTAAACAATGGCAATGGCATGCACTTTTATTCTCAACCTGTCACAATATCTGGCTTTCAATTTGTAGTGCTTTTGAATTAATTTAACCTTCAATTGGGAATGAAGGGTCATGCTTCATTACATCAAGGTATCAGCTCTGAAGCAATTCCAAATGAGTTCTACTAGCATTTTTGTTTTTAGTTACCTTTTAGGCAAAAGCTTCATATTTAAATATCTGTACAACATTTCAAGGTGATCAGTTTGAAGGGCTTCACTCAAACTGATCAAATGTAAAGAAACAGACCTAGTGCCTGGTACACAGTAAGCACTCAACAAATAAACGCCTTGTTCCACAATTTACATCATGACTGTTTAGAACAGAATGTATACATGTTTACACATTCTTTGCCTGTATGTGTATAAAACATCTCTGGAAGAATATACAAGAAAATATTAAGGTGTGGTCTCTTCAGTGGTATGTTTAATGGCTGAGGAAAACACAATCATATTATTTCCATCTCACCCAGGCCCCCATTCCTCAGTAAAGAAACTGGGAGATACCCTGTTGGAGAGAGAATACAGTAAACAGGAAGTAATACAGCACAGTCGTAGGCTTGACTAAGTACCATCACCCTTCATAGGCTGGGTTTCCTTATCTGTAAATACTGACATCTACCTGGCATGGCACTGCCAAGATTAAACAAAATGGTATTCCTGGTACTCAGTAAGTAGCGATAATAATTATTAATCAATATTTAACTTTGCTATTAACTATACAAAACACTATAAAAATATCTGGACAAAACTTGAGATTTTATAAACTATATCCTCCCCCACCCCATAAAAGTGTGAAAAAGGAAGAGTTTTACTGCTTTTTCCTTCCTTGACTCCCATTTTAAAAGACCTTCACAAAATCGTAAGCACATTTTAAAAAACACCATAAACAAATGTAAGAAGCCAAGAAGAAACTTAGAGAAAAAATACTGGCACTAGACATGACAAATACTTTTCAAAATTAATTTTTAAAAAAGAAAAACGGTTGAGGATTTGAACATGAAGCACACAAATACTTTTAAAATGAAAAAACAGGGAATTTAAAAGATGCTCTTTTTCACCCACCAATTTTCTAAAGATGAACAAGTTTGATACCCAACAATGGGAGGGTGTGAAGAAAGAGACACATTCACACGATACTGGTAAAAGTGTAAACTGTTACATTTAGAAGGACAATTTAGCAACACCTACCAAAAATTAATATTCTGACCTAAGGTTAAAACCTTAGCTCCCCTTCCCTGGTGGCGCAGTGGTTGAGAGTCTGCCTGCCAATGCAGGGGACACAGGTTCGAGCCCTGGTCTGGGAGGATGCCACATGCCGCAGAGCAACTGGGCCCGTGAGCCACAACTACTGAGCCTGCACTCCGCAACGAGAGGCCGCGACAGTGAGAGGCTCGCACACTGCGATGAAGAGTGGCCCCCGCTCGCCGCAACTAAAGAAAGCCCTCACACAGAAACGAAGACCCAACACAGCCAAAAATAAATAAATAAATAATTTTTTAAAACCTTAGCCCCCAAATACACAAAAGTAAGCAAAGCACTGTTTATGATCGCCAAAAAACCTTTATTATGTTACATCTCTACAAGCACCTCAAATTCCTTAGAAAAAAAGCAAAGAACAGAGAAAGAGAAAATACTAACCCAACTATATGCTGTCTACAAAAAATTCACTTGAACTATAGTGACAGAGGCAGCCTAAAAATAAATGGAGTACTAAATAAACAGATGGAGTGACGTAAAACGACAGCTTAAGGAACTCCAAAAGTTGCACCCCTCCATAAAAGCACCTAAACTTGGTCAGAAGCAACTTTTTCACAACACTGGAAACTAAGCAAAAGCTTGCAGCAATCCAGGGAGCACTTATTCAAGAAAAACAGCTGAATCTTGCTTAAGAACATAGAACTTTGTGGTATTTAACTTTCTCTAGTCCTATCCTGGGCTTCCCAGATCAGTGGCACCCTTGAAACTAACAGCCCACATTCCCAGCACTGGTTCAGCAGAACAAACCTCATTTGCAAACAAACTGAAATTATTATTCCAGGCTCCCTGGAAGACCTACCTGCTGAAAAGGCTTGCTTTATCTCACCTAAATGCTGCTAACTCAGAACCACCACCACCACCACCACCACCACCCCCCGGGGTAAGGCCACTAGGGGGCTGGCAGAGGTTTTAGCTGCTACCACCTGAAGCATCAGGTAACAGCTGGGACAAACACTAAGACCAAAACCTTGAGAGGTGTTTTGGGGAACAAGGACCTTGAACAGCTTCAACAAATTCCTGGAAATCTAGGAGAAACGTGTGCGCGCAGGTCTATGTATGCTCAGGAGTTTTGCCAGACGAAGAATTCTTGGTTAGCAGTTTTTTTCTTTCAATACTTTGACTATGTTATCCCACTGCCTTCTGGCTTCTACCGTTTCTCATGAGAGGGCAGCTGATAATGATATTGAGAATCCCCTGTATGTGATGAGTCACTTCTCTCTTGCTACTTTGAAGATTCTCTCCTTGTCTTTAAACTAGTTGATGTGTCTCCGGTGGATCTCACTGAGTTTATCCTACTAGAGAAAGCCCTCCACCCTCACCTCTGGATGACCTTGACCTCTGTACAAACAGGAAATGAAAGCTAAGACAGAGTTGTAAAGTGGTTGAGTACTGAAGGTACACCCCCAAGAGATGCACAGCACCCCTCTGAAAATATCGGGAGATGTTTTTGGTACTAAATGTTTAAGGAAATCTCTGTCCAATCATTAGCTGAAGCCTCTGTTCTGTTAGCTTACTGGTCAGCTAAAGACTGGTCATTAGCTGCCAAAAGAATAAAACAGGAATAAATGTAACCAAGGAGGTGAAAGAGGCATACACTGCTAACTACAAAACACTGCTGAGAGAAATTAAAGTAGACCTAAATAAACCCCTTTTTAATGGATTGAAAGATTCAGTATCATTAAGACAACAATGTATTGCTGTAACTCAAAGTGATCTATAGATTCACGGCAAAATTTCAACAGCCTTTTTCGCAGAAATGGAAATCTGATCCTCAGTTTAATATGGAATTGCAACAGGCCCTGAATAGCCACAAAAAAATAACGAAGGAGAACAAAGTTAGAAGACTCACACTTCCTGATTTCAAAAGGTACTACAAAAGTAGCATAACCAAAGCAACGTGGTACTGGCATTAGGATAAATATATAGACCTATACAGTCGATCTGAAGAGTCTAGAAATAAACCCAAACATCTACGGTCCATTGATTTTCAACAAGGGTGTCAAGACTATTCAATGGGGAAAGAATGGTCACTTCAACAGATGGGAATGGGATAATTAAATTTCCACACACAAAAAATGGACCCAATCTCAGGCCATATGCAAAAATTCACTCAAAATGAATCAACATCTAAATATAAGAACTGAAACCTAAACTAAGGTTTTAGAACTAAGAACTAAATATAAGAATAAAACTCCTAGAAGAAAGCATAGTGTAAATCTTCAAGCCCTTGGATTTGGCAATGGATTCTTAGATATGATAACAAAATCATGAGTAACAAAAGAAAAAATAAATTGTACTTCATCAAAATTTAAAACCTTTGCCTTGGGCATTAACAAGAAAGTAAAAAGACTACCCAGAGAATGGAAGAAAGTATTTGCATATCATATATACTGATAAGGGTCCAGCATCCAGAATATGTAAAGGAACATTTACAACTCAAGAACAAGAAGATAAACAACCCAATGTTAAAATAGGCAAAGGACATGAATAACTATTTCTCCAAAGAAGATATACAAATGGCCAATAAGCAGATGAAAAGATATTCAACACCATCAGCCACCAGGGAAACTCAGATCAAACCCACAATGAGATACCAATTCACACCTACCAGTATAGCTAAAATTTTTAAAACCAGAAAATAACAAGTGTTGGTGAGGATATGGAGAAATCAGAGTCCTTACACTGGACAGTGAAATGGTGCAGCTGCTTTGGGAAACAGTTTGGCAGTTCCTCATACTGTTCAATATAAAAGTCACCACATGACCCGGCAATTCTACTCCTAGGTATATACCCAGGAACAATGAAAATATATTTCTACACGAAAACTTGCACATTCACACTAGGAATATTCATAATGGCCACAAAGTAAATAACAACTTAAATGTTCATCAATGGATGAACAGATAAACAAAATGTGGTGTGACCAGACAGTGGAATATTACTCAGCAATAAAAAGGAATGGAGTACCGACACCTGCTACAGTATAGACGGACCTTGAAAACATGATGCTGAGTAAAGAAAGTCGGTCACAAATGATTACATACATGATTCCATGTACATGAAATGTCCAGAACAGGCAAAACCACAGAAACAGAAAGTAGATTAGTGGTTCTAGTGAGTGGAAGCAGGGGGAATGGTGAATGGCTGACAGTGAAGAAGAGGGGTAATGAAAAGGTTCTAAAACTGATCGTAGAGGTGGTTGCACAACTCTGAACACACGAAAAACCACTGAATTGTTGTGCACTTTAAAAGGATCAATTTTATGTTATGTGAATATCTCAATAAAGCTGTCATAAGAAAAGCAGGCTCAAGTCTTTGCCAAGTTAAAACTCCCTTCTTAACCCTTTATTACCCTCTGCTAACACTTCTTTCTATTCTTCCCTTCACAGCTAAGATTTGTTTATTCTTGAAATAACCTACATTTGCTTTCTCCACTTTCTGACCTCCCATTAACTCAACTCAAACTTAGCTCCCTCCCCAAATGGTAGCATTAAGTAGGATGCTAAGAAACTGCTCTCACTTAGTTATCAAATTCAACAGACTCCTAAAAATCCATGTTTCACTCGAGTTCTCAAAGCATTTGAAATACAGCTTCCTTTATTCTTATTTTTTCTGGAGAGGCAGTTGTGAAGTATAGCTTCCTTTTGAAATGATCCCATTTGGGCTTCTACAACATGTCCTCATGATTTCTCAGCGTTTCTCAACACATAGGAATTTCCCTTTCCAGTTCTTCTTCTCTCTGGCTTCAAATGCTATTGCCCTCCATGGCCTATTTCCAGGACCATTCTCCATCAGTAAACTCTTCCTATGCCGTGTTACCTAAATCAAAGGCTTCAGGAACCACCTGTAAGATAGCTTGATGACTCTCCTATCAAGATCTTTCTCTTGTGCTCCAAACCCACACACAAGCACTTCCACCTGGATGTTTTACAGATAACTCCTACTCAGTGTATCCAAAAGCTAAAATACTGTTCCTCCCCAGATTTGCTCCTCTTCCTGAATTCCCTGTCTCAGCATACTTTACTGTTTGTTGTCTATTCAATCACCTAAGTTAAAATCCAAGTCATCTTATCCTACTATTTCTCTCACTCCTCAAATCCAAGTGTTACTGAACCCTATTAATTCGGCCTCCTAAATATTTGTGCTATTAACTTATTCCTCTGCATCTCCACTGATTCTACCTTAGATTAGGCCCTTACCTGTCACCTCAATTATTACAAAAACTCCTCACCAGTCTTCCTGCATCCTCCTTGTTGTCCCTCCATCCCTTCTGAAATCTATACTCTACGATAACCAGAATGGTCTTTCTAAAATGAAAACCTTATCATGACTCTTTCCTGGTTAAAATCCGTAAGCTCTCTTATTATCTAAAGGAAAAGCCCTCGAGAATCCTCAGAATGGCACAAAGTACTTGAGGACTGATCTGTGCACCCTCATCGTATGCTACTTACCCTGTAAGCCCAATGCTACAGCTGCAGAGAACAACTTCCCGTTCTTGCAATGCTCTCTCTCCTCCTGTCCAACTTTCCCTTGGCCTTCCTTTCCTTTCCCAAGATTTCTGCCTCAGTCATGCCTAAACCTTCTTCGAGTTCAAGGACATAAAGTATAAAGCACCTAATACAATGCTTGACACACAGCAAGGAGTTACAATGGGTTGAGAGGCTTAGACCTCTTCTTCATCCTGTCTCAGTGACTCTTGTCTGCTTCGAGGTTAGGCTGACTTACGTCACCTGTCTACAAGACTACTCCTAATTTGGTCTCTGCCTACTCCCCAGTTTCACATCTTGCCACCACCCTCGGCCCTCGTCAGCCGTACCTGCAGATCCTACAACTCACTCTGTTCGGACTCCCGCGCTCTTCTCACACTGCTCCTTCCGCCTAAATGCCCATCCTTTCTAAGCCTGTATACTCACTGCTCTCATCCTCTCCCATACGCTTTTCCTGACCACTGCCCCTTGCTCAGTCTCTCCTCCTCTTCCCTCAAGACACAGACCACTGCCTCCTTTGAACACCCACTGCACTCCCCGTCCTTCCTCCGCTCAAAGCAACCTTAAAAACATATTGTACTTGTGGAAGTTCAAGTAAGTGAGAAAGTCTTACCACCCTGAAGGCAGGGGCACTGCCTCATGCATCTGTAAGTCTCCACAGTACCTGCTACACAGAAATTACACTAAATGACCTGCATTTTCCCTTTTTCCCTCTACATATACTAACCTAAGTTCCTATCAGACATTTTCGTTCAAAAAAGAAAGAACATACTTTGGGGTTACATTCTGGGCCCAACCTCTCCTTGCCAAGCAAACACCTGTACAAATTAAAGTTAATATGCACTTTCTGATACCACTTCTGTGTTTTCTAAAGTAGGGGAGAAATGGTCCCTGGAAGATCTAAAATGAGAAATACTATTTTAAAGAGACAGTAAATTATGTCGCATAGCTTCAAGTCAAGATACTCTGTTTAAAGAATTATTTCCCAACGGTCACTGTTAAACTAGCCCACCTCGCTTACATCTATGGGTCACTTTGAAAAGTGGAAACCCTTCTACTAACTTCCTTCCTACCTCTACTACTTGCCAATACAGTTTACGGCAATTACTCATTCTCAGGAAGATACTCAGAAAGGAATTATCAAGTCACCAAGATAATTCGGAAGGCAGAAAGTGAAGTTACCTTTCTCATTCCCAGATCCACTTATTCATTTAGAAGCGCTACCTCCGTGGCCAGCAAACCACAGGTGGGCCTGTTCCTCATCATCGCTACTTGAATATTGTGTGAACTACCGCCCAGCATGATGGACTGCCACCCAAAGTACTGCAGCGCGGGGACAAGCCCGCTCCACCCAACAGAACGTCGAGTGAAAGCTCTCCTAATGAGGCTCGTCGGTGTGTTAACTCAGCGTCCAAACGACGGTATTTGCACCTGCACGTTCAAAACCCCTCGAGTTAACATTTTAATTATTTTCAAGCATTCGATCAGGCCTTAGAGGAAAGATGCTCTGCTTGCTCAAGACGGAGGCTCTGGAGTCATGAATCCCCAAACCTGAAGCAGCATAAGGACTTCAGGTAAGGCTGAGGTGTGGGATATCTGGCGAAACCTGTTTCACTCTCACAACGATAAACACGCACACACACGCACCCAGCTGACCTCCATAAGAGCCTTTGGGCGCCAGCCCGCTTGACAAGGAGTTGTGAAAAGAATTCCCAACTCGGCTCTGCCGATGCCCTCGCAGCACCCAGGAGCCCCGCCGCTTCCACGAGCCCTCCCTCCTCACCGGGCGCGCACCGGAGACCCGTCAGCATCCCGGCCGCGATTATGTAAAAGACCGAGTCCCTCTCCCCCGTCCGAGGCCCGGGCCCCGGGTAGGGCCCGGCTCCCCACCCTCCCCGCCCAGACCCAAGAGCCGCGACCAGCGAGCGGGAGAAACGGGCAGGGCGGGCCGGAGCCGCGGACAAGCCGCCAGAACCAGCCGCCCCCGGCAGCCACGCCCCCGCCCAGCCGCCCCGCGAGAGCCCGGCCTCGCAACCGCCTGACAGACGCCACGGGAAGGCGCGCGGACGGCTTCGGACAGCGGGGCCCCGCCGCGACCCCCGCCCGCCCCGCCGCCCGCCACTGACCTGCGCCGCCGCCTCGCGACCGCCCGCCGCCGCGGCCGCCTTCTGCGCTGCGCCCCCGGCCGGCCTCGGGCGCCCCATTCCCACCCCGCCCCAGCCTCCGCCTGTTTACAATGATTGGGACAGAACCGGGCGAGCCGGCCCAGAGCGCACGCGCACTCCCTCCTCCCGCTGCACCCTGCTTCCCGGGTCCTCCTCTCGGCGCTGACGGCCGGGGCCGTCCAGGGCCGGCGCCCTGTGCCCCCGCGCAGGGCATGCTGGGATGGGTAGTCCTCGGAAACCCAGCGCCCAGTCCGCAGGCGGCCCTCCGCCGGGAGCCGCACTACAACACCCAGGAAGCATGGCGCCTGCCCGGCCGAGGGGCCAACTGGGGAGACCCGGGAGCGCGCGAGAGAACGCGCCGCGCCAGAGCTCCGCCGGCGCCTGCGCAGTTTCTGGTGGTCGGGGGCCGGGAGGACGCGCGCTTACCGCGCGAGCTCCGCGAGGACCGTTGGGAGCAGAGCCGGTCGAGGTCCAGAGAAGGGCAGACGCAGTCCTGTCCACGCTCCGGGCAGCCTGTTCCCCAGCTACGGAGGCGCAGACCTTCTGCACCGCGGGCTTCAGCCCTAACCAGTTAAACCGGCCCGGAGGCCGGCCCAGCCGCCGCTGGGTGGGGCTCTCCGTGGCCCGGGGGCTGGGAGGGGAGTCTGGCTTGGGGTGGGGACTTTTGCTGGGGGCTTGGATGCAGGAAGCGCCGTGGGCTTCCGAGGAGAAACTTGTCTAGAACTCTGTATCGGGACTGGCCTCAGCGTTCCTAAAATGGGTGTCGACGAGGACCTCCCTTGGTCCTTGCGGCGCAGCGGGGTCCCCACCATGTACCGAGGAGGTCCTGAATCAGAGCCGCCCTCTGCACGGGTAGCTTGCAGACAGAACTGGATCTAGAGGAAGATGGAAATGACCGCATTTCCCTTCACAAAGGCTTCAAGAATTGTCCTGCTAATGCATGGCTGGAAATCAGGGGTCTTTTTACGTGTTCTTGTCTCATGAAGTTTGGCAGTTTTATTAGGGGGATGATAAGATTGGGGATGGATGGGCCTTCCCAATCACTTCCATTCCTGCGTGCGATACTCTCTTTACAACTTCATTACATGTTTAGACTGACCTCTACTCCATCCTGCCCAGTTCCTCCCAAAGCAGCCTGCCTCCAGTCTGACAATAGGTCTCTCCCTTGTACCCTGCATTTCTTATTCGGTCAAGTTCAGCCCCCTCCGCCTGACATTCAAGAAGAGGCTATAATTGGATACCAAGATGGTCTGTGTGTGGTAGCCATTGTTTTCTGACTTTTTGAAGTTTTCTTATTGCCCCTCTGGCAACAGAACGGTGTCCTCTGACCACTGGGATGGGCATGTTACCTTGCCGGGTACAATACTCTGCCTCTGGCAACAATGATTGGGCCAAGGGATGGGCACTGACCCATGTCGGGCACTATTGAGCCCTTGCTGGAAATTGCTACATGGACACAGAAAAGGGAGAGAAGATAGAGTTTTACTGTGGTAACTGCTGATGGCCATGTTATTCACAACGTAAAGAAGGCTTTCTGCACCAACAATGAATGAGGCCAAAACGGGAGTGTGGGGTTGGGGAAAGGAGGGGGAGAGAATCCGGGAGTTGGCAGCATGAAGACTGGCTTCAGCCTCAGGGGCCATGGTTTGTATAGCTCTTTTAAAGTGCTTTGAGGATGTGAACCTAGCTGGGTAAGCCAATGCAATTATTTATTATTTAGGGCTAATTTGTGTTGCCTAACACAAATTTGTTGGTTGCCTCCTGAGGTTCATTCCTCCCATTTAAGCTATGCAGCATAATCGTTCCCTCTGGTGGCTGAGCCTTTCCGGGATGGTCCTGTAACCCAGTCAGAACCAACGAGACCCACCGAGACTTGGGTTGGGGCTTATAGTAAACTGCAGCATCCTTGCTCTTCTGGTATGGTGTAAATTTATGAGGTCTGGAAAGGTGGCAACTGTTTTGCTCCTACAAGAAGAAAGCCTGAAAGGACAGGGTTTAGGAGAAAGGCACCAAAAGAGGCTGAAGACGAAGTCAGTACTGTCAAATGTGCACTAAGAAGAACCTTGCGTTTGTTGCATCATTAGAGCTGCACTGTCAAACCTCACCTGTCTGACCTGTCCTGTAGACGATCCTATAGACTGTTTAGAATTGTGAGCCATAAATTTCCTGTATTGTTTAAATAAGTTTTATTGGGGGGTTTTCTGTGTCTTAAAATTCTAAAAGTCATAACTAATTCAGTTGGATTTCTTTTACTAAATGTTGAAAGGTCCTGACTAATACAGGTTCCTACTTAAAGAGAAACTGTGGAAAAGACTTTCAGCGCTGGTTATATGACACAGTCAACAATTCCTCTGCACACAAAGAAAGTATAAGTAAAATTGGACAAAATTGTCAAACACAACCGATTGTTTCAGGGCATTGGAAATCAAACAATTTGAGAAACATCTATTCTTGAAAACTGCTAAAAATTCTAGTAGGAACTGTAGATGTCTGTGAACTGCTTGCCTGAGGCTGCTTCTTTCCTGCCCTGTTGCCCCAGAACTATAGTTTTACTAGTGTAGTTTTAACTAGTGTAGGTGGGGCTAGACAAGAAAACTAGTAGCTCTGCTGCTGGAGGGGGTGGACTTGATTTGTGGTGGGGGTCAAACACCATGGATTTGACAGCTGAAGGGAATATTATAATAGTGCATCTGCTCTGGAAGACAGCATGGTGGTTCCTCAAAATATTAAACACAGAATTACCATTTGCTCCAGCAATTCCCCTTCTGAGTATATACTCAACTGAAATCAGAGACTCAAAGAGATATTTGTACATCCATGTTTATAGCAGCATTACTTGCAATAGCCTAAAGGTGGAAGCAACCCAAGTATCCATTGATGGATGATTGGGTAAATAAAACGTACTATATACATACAATGGAATATTATATAGCCTTTTAAAAGAAAGAATTTCTAACACATGTAAAACAAACCATGAGAATAGAAAGGAGAAAATGACAGTTGCAGTTGGAGATTTAAAATTCCTCTTAGCAATTGATAGAACAAGACAAAGTCAACAAGGGTATAGAAAACCTGAATTACACTAGCAACCAACTTGAAATATTTGACAACTATAGAAAACCATCCAACAACATCAGAATACACGTTCTTTTCAAGCACAAATGAAACATTGTCCAGAATAGATCATATGGTAGGCCACAAAGCAAGTGTCTGAAAATTTTAAAAGGATTGAGAACATACAAAATATGTCTCCTTCTACAATGGAATTAAATTAGACATCAACGACAGAAAGAAATCTGAGAAATTCCCAAATATTTGGAAATTAACACATTTTTAAATAACTGATGGGCCAAAGAAGAAATCACAGGGAAAATTAGAAAATATCAAAAAATGAATGAGAAGAAAAATGTCAGATTTAAGGGAGGCAGCTAAAGCTGTGCTTAGAAGGAAATTAATGTCATTTTAAAAACTTACACTAGAAGGAAGACAATAATCTAAACTTCCAACTTACATTCCCACAAAAGCTTGCTCAAGAAAGTAGCAAAAGAGGAGTGAATCAAACCTAAATTAAGTAGAAGTAAGGAAATAGTGACGATCAGAATAGAAATCAATGAGTTAAAAAAAAAAGAGAGGGACTTTCCTGGTGGCACAGGGGTTAAGAATCCACCTGCCAGTGCAGGGTACACGGGTTTGAGCCCTGCTCCAGGAAGATCCCACATGCTGCAGAGCAACTAAGCCCATGTGCCACAACTACTGAGCCTCAATATTAAAGAAACAAGCAACCCAATCCAAAAATGGGCAGAAGATCTAAACAGACATTTCTCCAAAGAAGATATACAGGTTGCCAACAAACACATGAAAGGATGCTCAGCATCACTAATGATTAGAGAAATGCAAGTCAAAACTACAATGAGGTATCACCTCACCCCAGTCAGAATGGCCATCATCAAAAAATCTACAAACAGTAAATGCTGGAGAGGGTGTGGAGAAAAGGGAACCCTCCTACACCATTGGTGGGAATGTAAATTGGTGCAGCCACTATGGAAAACAGTATGGAGGTTCCTTAAAAAACTAAAAATAGAGTTGCCATATGATCTACCAATCCCATTCCTGGGCATACATCTAGACAAAACTGTAATTCAAAAAGATACATGCACCCCTATTTCACAGCAGCACTATTTACAATAGCTAAGACATGGAAACAACCTAAATGTCCATCAACAGATGAATGGATAAAGAAGATGTGGTGTATACATACAGTGGAATACTACTCAGCCATAAAAAAAGAATGAAATAATGCCATTTGCAGCTACATGAATGGACTTAGAGATTATCATACTAAGTAAATCAGAAGGTCAAATACTGGGACTTCCCTGGTGGCGCAGTGGTTAAGAATCCACCTGCCAATGCAGGTGACACGGATTCAAGCCCTGGTCCAGGAAGATCCCACATGCCACGGAGCAACTAAGCTTGTGCACCACAACTACTGAGCCTGTGCTCTAGAGCCCGCGAGCCACAACTACTGAGCCCGCGCACCACAAGTACTGAAGCCCGCATGCCTAGAGCCTGTGCTCCGCAACAAGAGAAGCCCCCACAATGAGAAGCTCAAGCACCGCAACTTAGACCCCGCTCACTGCAACTATCTTCTAACAGACTGAACCCCTGCAACCCTCAGTTGGGAAGCGCTGCCCTGCGGCAATGAATCTGGTTTGTTAAGTCGCTGCTGTGACGTCATCCAGGACTCAGCCAGGAGTGGGAGGTGCTCTAGAATTTTCAGGTCTCCCTCTTTCCCCAGTCAGTTCCTCCATCTCAGACTCCATGGGCTGAGCCATTCACGTGGGTCCTTTGTTACCCCCACGTGGGTGAGAATCTGGAAATACAATTTTACAATTTAAAAATGACGTCGGTATTTTTTGTCAATCGAACTACACTTGGTGAAATCCCCTCTGCACTAACTTGAGGAAGAATCAGACCTCGAGTCTGCATTTCCGGCTCGTGGGTCTCCCCTGGTGTCTCAGCAGTTGTTAGAGCGATGAAAGCTGAGGTGCGGGGGTGGGGGGATGGGGGGATAGGGGGAGCGGGCAGAGCTGCCCTGGAGAAGCTCCAAGCCAGAGGCAGGACCTCAGATGCACATCCGCTCCGGCCCTGCCTGACCCCACCCACATTCGTCGTGTTGTCCATTTTAGTAACTTAAACCAGCTAACTAGGAAGGAGATTCTGTGCCGTTCTTATGAAAAACAAACCACCAGTTAGCATTACATTTGAGGTTGTTTGAAAGTTCTGTGAAAGAAAAGCCCAACCGTGATCTTGGGACAATTAATTTTAAGACACGTGATTTCAAAGGCTATAATTATATTTCAAGAATATTGCTGATCACCAACATTTGAAATATGCTTTTGCTCCCCCTTTCACAAAGATCATTTTGACATGTTTGCATCTGGGAATTTCTTTCTTGGCAACACTTGTAAAAGCATTGAACTGGGTAAAACTGACATTCTAAGTCTGTCTTTGATTCTTTCAGAAAAGAGAATAAGGAATAAAAGGGAAGGGAAGGCCATTTAACATCATTAAAACGTTGTCAAAGGTTTGACAGGCTTGTGCTATGGACACCTAAAACAAAATGGAAGTAGTTTCAAAAGATGAATTTGGGGATTTTCCACAACTTTCCCCATTTCCTTCGCAGAGATGTAGAAGCTGAGGCCAAGTGATATTAGGGAACCCCGTCCACCCCCAGGACACAGCCTGGTTAATAGCAATGCTCCTTCTGGACAGGTCACCACACATCCAGTCCAGGTAGGAGGCCCCACCAGTCTCTCTGCAGATCATTTTCATCACCTGCCTCCTAATTCTAAATCATCACCATTTAGATCATCACCATCACCTAAATCATCAGCAGCAGCAACAGAAAGAACACAAACAGCCACCTTCTAATTTTAAAAGTATGTTTGTTGGGCTTCCCTGGTGGCGCAGTGGTTGAGAATCCACCTGCCAATGCAGTGGACATGGGTTTGATCCCTGGTCCGGGAAGATCCCACATGTCGTGGAGCAACTAAGCCCGTGAGCCACGACTATGGAGACTGCGCTGTAGAACCCATGAGCCACAACTACTGAGCCTGCATGCCGCAACTACTGAAGCCCGTGCGCCTAGAGCCCATGCTCCGCAACAAGAGAAGCCACCACGAGAAGCCCACGCAACGCAACGAAGAGTAGCCCCCATTCACTGCAACTAGAGAAAGTCTGCACGCAGCAATGAAGACCCAACTCAGCGAAAAATAAATAAATAAAATAAATTTATAAAAATAAATAAATAAAAGTATGTTTGTTAAAAAGAGTGAGACGGCTCTACATATGCTGACATGGAATACTGTAATGTATCCAGTGCAAAAAGCAAGCCACAGAGAAGTAAATTCAATACAAGTCCATTCGTTTTTTAAAAAAGATGTGTGTGTATATGCATGGTTTAAAAAAAATAAATGGAATCTCACACACACAAATGTCAGCTGATAAAAACAACAGGCCCCAAATGGAGTCACTTATGCTAAGCCCCATGTCACCAAACCAAGACACAACTTAATTAAAGGATTGACTCTCCCAGGAATGGAATCTTAATATATAAATAGACACTATACATTGCATGTTTACTCCTATTTTCAAAAAGAAAAAGTGAATAAAAATGATATAAAAAAAAACCAGGGGGGCTTCCCTGGTGGCGCAGTGGTTGAGAGTCTGCCTGCCAATGCAGGGGACACGGGTTCATGCCCCGGTCCGGGAAGATCCCACATGCCGCGGAGCGCCTGGGCCCGTGAGCCATGGCCGCTGAGCCTGCGCGTCCGGAGCCTGTGCTCTGCAACGGGAGAGGCCACAACAGTGAGAGGCCCGCGTACCGCAAAAAAAAAAATAATAATAATAATAATAATAATCAGGGGACTTCCCTGGTGGCGCAGTGGTTAAGAATCCGCCTGCCAATGCAGTGGACACGCGTTCGAACCCTGGTCCGGGAAGATCCCACATGCCATGGAGCAACTAAGCCCGTGCGTCACAACTACTTGGCCTGCACTCTAGAGCCCGTACTCTGCAACCAGAAGCCACCACAATGAGAAGCCAGTGCACTGCAACGAAGAGTAGCCCCCGCTCTCTGCAACTAGAGAAAGCCCGCGCGCAGCAACAAAGACTCAACACAGCCAAAAATAAATAAATAAATAGATAGCTAGTGGGAAGCAGCCGCATAGCACAGGGAGATCAGCTCAGTGTTTTGTGACCACCTAGAGGGGTGCGATAGGGAGGGTGGGAGGGAGGGAGACGCAAGAGAGAAGAGATACGGGAGCGTATGTATATGTATGGCTGATTCACTTCGTTGTGGAGCAGACTAACACACCATTGTAGGGCAACTGTGCTCCAATGAAGATGTTAAAAATAATAATAATAATCATGACCTATATGGGAAAAGAATCTGAAAAAGAGTGGATATATGTATAACTGATTCACTTTGCTGTACACCTGAAACACATTATAAATCAACTATACTCCAATAAAAATAAAAAAATAAATTTATTTTTAAAAAAATCAGGAATGGCTTAGATAGGTGGGTGACCTGCCTTGTAGACCCCTGCCATCTGTCACCTAAGGGAAAGTGATCAACCCACTTTCCCACCATGGATAACCTCCTTGTCCTGCTCCCTTCTGCCTCGAAAAGTCTCTCATTTTTTACAGCTTCTCGGAACTCCTTTGTATCTGCTAGATTCAGGAACCGTTGAATAAAGCCAACAGATCTTTCAAATTTACTCAGATGCACTTTGGTTTTTAACCAAATCCATAGAGGACTTCGTGGAGGGTGGCTTCCTCCCTCCCTCCGTCCAGGGTAGCCCAGGCCCCATGCTGCCCTCCACTCTGTGAGGTCCTCCCTGAGCCCCCAGGGCTGCCCTGGGGCTACCATGGAGCTGCCTGCAGGCCTAGTGAGGGGGACCCCTGGGGATCTCCCCAGCCCACCACCCATGGGGGTGTAGGATGGACACGATCACAGGAAGAAGTCAGACACAAATTCCCCTGAATTTGAAAAGGCTGATCCCAATAAGGAGGCTGTTCTCTGGGAGGACCGTAGGTGCCCCCAACTCCGTCTAAGGGGACACCCCTCAGATGC
Organism: Phocoena phocoena; assembly: GCF_963924675.1. Taxonomy (NCBI): domain Eukaryota; kingdom Metazoa; phylum Chordata; class Mammalia; order Artiodactyla; family Phocoenidae; genus Phocoena; species Phocoena phocoena. The sequence continues at coordinate 60,507,881 of NC_089231.1, read as the reverse complement.
TCCTCACCTGCCCCAAAGTTTCCATCTTCCGGCCCCTCCACTAGAACAGCATCCGCATTGCCCGCCTTCTCTGAACTGCCCCTCCACTGCTCAGCAGGGCTGAGGTCCCACTTCTCTTCCTGAGGGTCTACCGGACACCCTTCCTTTGTAAAATTGCACCTCCTTCTCCACTCTGGGAAGTGCTCCAGAATCAAATTCTTTTGGGTTTTGTGATCTTGGTGAGTGAGGAGGGGGAAGGCAGGACCAGTTTTCCTAGGAGTGGAGGGGGTACTGGGGGGTCCTGTCTGTCAAATGTACAAATACTCTGAGAGACTCGGGATGTAAGGAAGGGAGTGGGAGGGGGTAAGAGCATGTGAAGGGCTTTAACTTTTCACTCCATGTGTTTCCATATTGTTGCTTTTTTTTTTTTTTAACAACGAACATGAATTCATGTTTCACTTGTGTAATTACAAAGATGAAACAGAGGGGCTTCCCTGGTGGTGAAGTGGTTGAGAGTCCGCCTGCCGACGCAGGGGATACGGGTTTGTGCCCCGGTCTGGGAAGATCCCACATGCCACAGAGCGGCTGGGCCCGTGAGCCATGGCCGCTGAGACTGCACGTCCGGAGCCTGTGCTCCGCAATGGGAGAGGCCACAACAGTGAGAGGCCCGCATACCAGAAAAAAAAAAAAAAAAGATGAAACAGAGGTTCAGCCTGTCCTCGAGAGTGTGCCCTGTTGATCCTCAGGCATTGATTTTTCCAAGTTTGAGGAAAAACTTTTAAGTTTTAGGTAGCACCGAGAGACTGTACACATTTTATCAAATCTACTTCTGTCACCACTTGAGCATTTTCAAGACTGCAGTGATACTTGGTCTTAAGGAAGGGTTTCCCATAGAACATCAAACAAGAGCTCAATCGGAGCTTGCTTTTAAGGGGCTGATCTGACCCTCAGCAGAGCAGCTGGTCAGCCCGTATCCCAAGTTATGTTGGTTTCTTGGTCCACTTTGGTGACTGTCTTTTTCAAGGTATGATTCATTGCTGCAGTCTTTCCCGTAGACTGAGATCTCCAGGAAGCATGAGCTTCCACTGATTTCCGAGGGCCCAAGACACGCCTTGAGTCACCTAGGCTTTGAAAGCTCCTCTGCTGTCACTTTGAATTGAAAGAGGCAACCCAAAACAAGGGGTCATTTCTTTGAGTAAGGCCTTTGTTCCCTAGGAAGGCTTCTCTGTCCTGCGTGCAGAAGCTTCACCTCATCCTCTGAAGGTATCACAAACACCAGCAAATATCTACAATGTCCCCCGGCCCCTGGTATAACAGTGAAGTCTATTTACCAATCGTCTCCTGGTTCTGTCTTTCAGGTTTGCACCTCTTTTATCATCGGGGGTGGCCCGGTTTTAAGATTGTTTCTGGTGCAGACCAGGCAATTTTGTGTTACCTTTTGGATGGTCCTTTGCATTTGTGGAGGAATAATAAACTTGCACAGCTCATGAGAGGTTGCATCCCTCCCATGATGAGTTCCTTGATGTAGACCCCTAGTAATTATTTCCCTTAAATGCTTGGGCCTCTGTGGTTGTTCGGTACTGATCACCATCTAAATCTCATGAAGTTAGAGTCAGCATGAAATCCCCCTGCGTCTGCTCTCTCTGGATCTGTGTCTGAATGCTAAGCCTTAAACAGGGAGAGGTCCACACCTGAGATGAGTGCTAGGGCCTGAGGATCTGGGTTTTGGGTTCTGGCCGCCTGTTTTGCGGCCTGATAGTTACGTAGTAAAGGAAATCATTTGGCTGTTCAGCCTTTTGGTGGCCTAGGCAATGTCCTGTGGCTATTCTTCCCACATTGTAACAGAGTCTAGTAAGGCCAGTATCCCCTCTGTGTGTTTAGTTTCTTTCCTTCCTGATGTTAGTAGACCTCTTTCCATCTGGCCCCCTGTGCATGCACGACAGAGAATGCAAACTTAGAATCAGTATAAAGACCTTTTTCTTTGCTCCAAGATGCAGGGCTCTGTGGGGGCCTCTGAGCTCGGCCTTCTGGGCAGATGTACCTGGAGGGGGTTCTGCTCCTAGGCCTTCCTGATGAGCTATGATTGCACAGCCCCGTCCATGAAGCTGCTCCGTCTGTAACCGTTTCCGCACCTGAATTTTCTAGTCTGCTCAGTCAGGTCAGCTCTGTTAGAACAGACTTCAGTTATTTGTACGGCAGGGAATGCCTTAGAGCTTTCCTCAGTCCAGCTTAATGACTCACTGTCATTTCCTTTAAGAGCTTCATATAGGGATTTGGCCATGAGTCCAAAGTAGGAATCCAAGTATGACAAAACCCAGCCATTCCCAGCATCCTCCTGGTTGCCTTCTGGTGGTGGGGTACAGCCACCCTAGCCCAGGCTTCCCTTCGGTCTGGCAATAAGTCTCTTTGTCCTCTTGATAACTCAAATCCTAGATATTTTACAGTTGGTGGAGACATTTGTGCTTGTCCCTTGGAGACTTTCCATCTCCAGTCTGCCAGAAAGTTTAAAGTAAGGATTGTATTTTGGTTTGAAACTGCCTTATTTTTACTAGCAATGAGTATATCATCCATATATTAGAATAAGACTCCCTCATATAATTGGAGATCCCTTAAGTCGTGGGCTAAGGCTTCCCTGAAGATGGTGGGGGCCTGTTTCCACCCTTGTGGGAGTCCCATTCAACAATTGTGTTCCTTTATATTAGTCTCTGTATCGTCCCATTCAAAGGCAAATAGTTACAGGAATTTGGGACTTAGGGGTCTGTAGTAAAAGGCATCTGTTAAGTCCAGCAGAAGTCCAGATAAAAGTCTCCAGATAAAGTTGTAAGCAAAGTATAAGGATTTGGCACCACCGCATGTGTATCCTCTACACATTAACGGCCCTTAAAACCTGTATAAACCAGTCATCTCTGGTCCCAGGTTCTTGTACCGGCAGGATGGAGGTGTTATATGGGATTGACAAGGTCCGATTAATTGGCATTTAAGAAAGGTGCTTATCAGAGGCTTTATTCCTTCCTTTGCATCCCTCTTTAAAGGGTGTTGCTTTAAATTTGGAGCCTGGGCACCTGGATGGAGTTTTACTACTGTTGAGTCAGACATCCAGGCTCTTCCCAGCCTCCTACCAGCCCAAACATATGCTCTTACCTTTTGTAGAATTTCTTCAGGGGCTCCTGGGTGAGGCTTGTTTCCCCGGAGTAATAGTGCAGCTTGAAGGGCGGAAGCCTGATCTGAGAATACTTTAATGTCTATTTTTTCTGGTGAGGAAATCATTTAATTTTGCTAGTAGATCCCAGAAGGGATCTCCCAGGAGATCCTACTCCCAGAAGGAACAAGGGCATTGAGGCATATACAGAAAGCTGTGCTTTAAATACGTTTTCCCCAATTATATAGATCAGAGGTAGGAAGGGGGGAGGGTGCACACATACAAAACCCCTGGTTGACCTTGATCCTCTGGACCTGCAGGAACTCGTCTCCACGGATATGGCCCTGCCTGAAGCAGAGGACCCCTGGGCCGAATTGAATACCCTGGTGGGTTCAGGGAGGGGAGACTGATCCCCTTGACTGTCTGGTAAGGAAGGTGCAGGGCTGGGGCAGGACCTGAGACCCCCGGAGGACTTTTGGTGGAAGCCTGGACTCCGCGGGCGGGGATCCCCCTTCTCACGGTGTGGGAGCTGCAGGAGGCGCAAGAGGAGGAGCCAGATGTAGTAAGTCGAGGTCATTAGGCTCTGGCTCAGGCAAGACAGGCTTTTTCTGAGGGTCTTCCCTCCGCCGCTGATGAAAAATGTACAAAATAACCTAGAAAAACCAGTTGAGGTCAAATGTCAGGAGCCCAGGACTTGTACCTGTTACACTTGACCCGAGGGGAGTTGACCATCGATGGTAGGATAGCCCCGTGGTCTCCACCGGGGAGTCCATCCTCTGAAGGCCCACCGGGTTCCTCCATTGTGGTGCTCGATACAATTTACTTCTGGGCAGCAAAACCACAGAAGAGCCTGGAACAACCGCCTTTAACAAACACCTGCCGCCTCTGCCCGGCCTCTGTGGATTGCACCCGACGTTGACCAGAGTCTCATCAGAAACTCCAGGTCTGCGTGATGCTGCAGCATTGGCTGCACCTGGGAAACCCTTGCGTTCATGGGAGACGGAGGGAAGCACCAGGTTTGCCCATCTGCGGCTCAGAGCACGCTTTGCTCCTTGTGGGGAGCACCTGGGCACACCCGGGTCTGCCCCTCCACCCCTCTACCCTCAGCGCTGGTTCTGAGGGCTGAGCGAGCCCCTCCGAGGATGGCCATTTAGAGAGAGACAGAGAGAGAGAGAGGGCAAGCAAGCAGCTCCTAGGTTAAGGCTTCATCGATACCCCGGTTTCAAACAGTCTGTGGACTGCAAATCTCTGGAAAATGGCCTTCCCTCACTCCCCACAAAAGCAGAGGGGAAACAAGAACCTTAGGATTTAGGAACCAGTTCTGTCTCCTACTTTGGTTTCTGGAAAGAAGCAGGCAAATATGGTGGTGTCTATCCACAGCTTGGCCGTGAGAATTCCCGGGACAAGAGACTGGGGAACGGTCGTCCCAACGATGAGCAGCTCGGACGAGAGGCTCACCGAGGGGACAGTGGAAAGCTTTCCCCTAGAGGAGAGTGTCCAGAGCTGTGGCCTAGAGGTCTGTCTGTCCGGCAGCTCCAGGACTGCAGCCGATGTGGCCACAGCCTCCTAATAGTTCCCCCGTGTGCTGAGTGCAGGCTTGCCAGTTGCAGGGGAGCCTCGGGGAGTCCAGGCTCCACGTCACTCACCACCTTGGACGGTGAGGAGGGCGGGGGAGGTGACGGTATCACCCTGAAGAAAGTGAGGGGCTCTCTTAGACCCAAAGTTGAACTTGAGAGAGGAACTCAGGAAGATACAGGGTAAAATACTCAAGCCCTCACTTCCTTTCTGAGCATGTACGGGTATAATCTTCCTGGTAGATGACCAAAATATTTTACCTCCCCAGCAGAGATCACAGACAAGATAATCTAGACATCTGGGCAATTTCCAGGTAGAATACACTCAGCCCAAGGTCTCCATTGAGCCCTTGGCCGTTAGTACCATTGCCAATGTTTGTTCCTCCCAGCAAACTTTCCTTTTTAACATACGCATATATATACACACTTAAGCAGTTCAATTTTAACTCCCTCAATTTTGTATGAGTTTGGCTCATACAAAAGAGTGTTAAAATTGTCAGTGAAGATAAGAAACAAGGTCCTACTATACAGCACACGGAACTATATTCAGTGTCCTGTGATAAACCATAATGGAAAAGAACAAGAATATATATATAATATACCTGTCATTTTGTGGTACAGCAGAAATTAACAACATTGTAAATCAACTATACTTTAATAAAGTTTAAAAAAAATTTTCAGTGAGGAAAACCCAAAATGTGTCCAATTGTATAAAGGCTCTTCCCTTGCAAGAAATGGGGATAAAGCTGATTTCACCTGATTTCTCCTCTCTTTTGCAAAACAAGTGTAATTGTAAAATAGTATTATAATTCAAAGACACATGTTGGGCCATTTTTTCCCCCGACTCCAGCTGATATTGGGGCCAGGCAATGCTACAAAAGAAAATAATTTTCTTTTTCATAACTCCAGTATACCATCTACAGTAGGAAGTCATACAGACCAAGAACATAGTATGTTAAAATTTACAGAATAAAAGCACATAGCAAAAAGAACCGTATTGTTACCAGAAAAGACAGGTACAAACAGAGAAAAGCACTGAACTTGCTGATAGAGTTCCATACACACATGCTTCTTAGACATTACCTGCATTAGAAACACTGTCTCCGACTTCAAGATACTTCAGCCTTCTCAGGCCACCCTCTAGACCTCTTTACCATTTAGAATCTATTTTCAACAACCCCTCTAAAATTTTTCTTAACAAGTTTTGTTTGTGTTTGGAAGATTTGTTTGTTTGTTTGTTTTACACTTGGCTAAATGTAGGCCAAGTATGACTACTGTATTTTTTATTTAAACTGAAAGTAGTTATATAAAATCCTTGTTTGTTTTGTTACTGCCTTTACAATCTCAACCTTCCTTAAATGTCTAATAACATTGCCCCACCTGTTTTGTTTCTCTTTCATCTCTGCCTTTCATTAAGTCACTAAAGACACACAGCTGTGCTTTTTTTTTTTTTTTTTTTTTTATCCGTTACGCGGGCCTCTCACTGTTGTGGCCTCTCCCGTTGCGGAGGACAGGCTCCGGACGCGCAGGCTCAGCGGCCATGGCTCACGGGCCCAGCCGCTCCGCGGCACGTGGGATCCTCCCAGACCGGGGCACGAACCCGCGTCCCCTGCATCGGCAGGCGGACTCTCAACCACTGCGCCACCAGGGAAGCCCCAGCTGTGCTTTTTAATCCATGCTGACCACCCATTCAGAAATAGACGATTTCTCCTAGCTCCCATTGCTCCTTTACCTTCTCACCCCAACAAGGTAATCAGGTCTGGTTCCATTAATAATACACACCTGTATCAATATCACCAGACAATCATATTAGGCACAGGTGAAAACCTGACACCTCCATAAGGCAAGGTTTCTAGACAGAAGCAATGTCTTATCTCCTGAGTCAGGGGACTCATTACTATCAGGTTTAATAAAGTTTTGCTAAAGTCATCCAAGGGCCAACCCCTATTGGCCAATCCTAGCAATAAAACAGTCAGACATAGGCAAACATAGACAAACGCAGAAACCCGAAACCCGGGGACTCTGACCCAGGATTCGGGACTCTAACCAGATCCTCTGAGTACCTCAGCAGCTGTGACCTATTATATTATCTCTCCAGGGTGGGACTCCACAAGCCTGACAAGGTTATTAGACAATTTAGGCACAGGTGCATTTTCACAAGGTTACTCACCCTGAAGACATCTGATCCAGGAGCTGTTTCTTCTCAAAAGTGCAAGAAGCTCTGAGGAGACTGGAGCACCGTGGTGGGGAAGCAGGAACCTGGCAGCCCACCCTCTAGGCAAATTCGGTCTAGGTGGCCCAGCCACTCAGGGTCAGTAGCGAGGGCCCACAACCCACTTGGTGAATAAAATAAATTTAGTAAAAGAAAAAAAAAAGAGCCTGAATCAGTGATTTACAAATGTAGCCAGTTTAATATTGTCATGAATTGTATCAGATGTTCAGATGTTGCCAAAAAAAAAAAAAAAAAAAGGACTGTCTGATTATATGCCACTTACATGGAGAGATTTAAGAGTAAAGAGACCTGACACGATGTGCCATTTTAAAGATGTATCAGGGGCTTCCCTGGTGGCGCAATGGTTGGGAGTCCGCCTACCGATGCAGGGTACATGGGTTCATCCCTGGTCCGGGAGGATCCCGCACGCCATGGAGCGGCTGGGCCCGTGAGCCATGGTCTCTGAGCCTGCGCGTCCGGAGCCTGTGCTCCGCAACGGGAGAGGCCACAACAGTGAGAGGCCCGCGTACCACAAAAAAAAAAAAAAAGATATATCAACCGTACAGCCCTGGCTTCACGCTTCTCACAGTGGTCCATGGGGTTGTCATAGGGATGGCCAAGTTCCCTGGGCTAAGAATGCAACATGTGCAAAACATATTTAGGGGTAGAAGCATTTAAAAAGGAAGACTTGCTTACTTGGGGTTGTTCACCATCTTGCCATTGACCCCATTTGCTTTAAGCACCCACACTGTTTTGCATTCGTGGGTTTTCATCAAGTGTCAGGGACCAGCCTTTGTTTAGAGCAATATTCCAGCATTTGTTATGCAGATGTGATTTTGCTTGATTTCCATGTGTTTGCTGCTTTACAGATGCTCTGATTGTTCATTATGCAAACCTAGTTTTGGGGACCTCATAAATTCTGAGGTGGCTCATGCTGTTAAACAAGGAAGCTGGTCAAAATTTGTTTTGTCCTCTTACTTCAAACAGTTTTTCTTTCTCTCTCTTTTTTTGTTTGCCATGTGCCAATGTCCAAGTTTTCAGTAATTTTCCAGCTGTCGAATGGAGCTTCCTTTTTTTGCCCCACAAATACGCAATTTGAAAGGATGCTTGATCCAAGAGCATTGCCCTGGTTGGAGAGTGGTGTTGGATCATAACAATTTGCCTCCCACCCTCCCATATTTTGGTACCATGATAACCAGAGTCACTGTTCTGTGTGTGTCTTTTATTTGACACACAAAAAGTACAGGTCCTGCCTGGAGACATGTGGAGTCCTTTTGAGGGAGTAAAATTTTCCCAAAGCAATGAATTCAGACTCATTGAATTCAAAGGAAGCCTTGGCATTCCAAACCACGCAACTGTGTGTGGGCCACAGAAACACTTGAGTGTGGATAGGCAAACTCAGCCTTGACCACCCACCTGGACGGAAGCAGCTCATCCCTGCTCGATTCTGTCATCCACAACACATTGGTATCAGTCATGTTAGATTAAAAATAACCAACAAACAATAAATGCACCCAGGCAATCGTGCACTGTAGGGAGTGGCCCCCACTGGCCTAGGCTTGTGTCCATTTGTGATTTATACTGTCACAGCCTGATCTGCATTTTTACATATTTCTCTCCTAAATAAATCTGACAGATCTCATTCCAGAAAGAAACTCTCGTTCCCCTGGTTGAGGATCACTGCTTCAGGGAGAAGCAAAGGGATGCTGAAGCTTCTGGAGAGGAGAGGGAAAAGAGAAGGGCGAGGAGTCCCAGGATGTGGATTTCCTTCTTTCTCAAACGTGTCAAATCCTGAAGGACATGGTCTTCCAAAGGAAAACCAATATTAGAGTCAAACCCACTGTTTTCAAATAAGCCATCTGAGCTTGTGAGGCTGGAGTGAGGCACATTGAAGGTGAGGAAGGGGCTGTGAGCCCCCAGGAACACAGGCGGACCCTGGAAACTGAAAAAGGCGAGAAAAGGGATTCTCAGATTCCAGAAGGAACCTCCCCTGCTGGTACTTTGACCCTGGCCCGTTGACATGGATTTTGAACTTCTGACCTTCAGAACTGGAAAAGAACAAATTTATGCCGTTTTAAGCCCTGAGTTTGTGGTGTAATTTTTAACAACAGCAGCGGGAAACTGCTCCAAGTGGTATCGAAGCCCAGGTTTTCCATTGGTTCCCCCAATGCCAGAAACCCTTGTTTATATGTTCACTCCTTCACTCACTGTCAGATAATCAGAAAACAGAAGCTTTTGCGCAGGTGTGTGGTTATAAAAGCCATTTTCTCAATTCAGAGAGGAGAACACCCTTCATGGTGCTTGTCTGACCCCTCTTTACTGTCCTTGTGTGGTCAGTGGCCCGACCTCTTCCATGTTTCCCTAAAGGAAGAGTCAGTGAGACAGGAAAAGTGCCCCCAAACGAAGGTGCTTTGCTCAGTCAGTAACACAGGGGTCCTGGTGTCTGAGGACATGCTCAGACTGACACAGTGTCTACCTTGGCACAGACCAGGTTGCGGGAGGGTAGCTCGTGTCCCAAAGTGACCGACTAACCTGCTCTGCCACTCAGCAGGGATTAGGGGCTGCTGCAACAAAGTACACGGAGCAGGCGGCTATAAACGACAGACTCATTTCTCATGGTTCTGGAGGCTGGAAGTCCAAGATCCAGGTGACTGCAGATTTGGTGCCTCCTGGATCACAGATGGCTGTCTTCTCGCTGTGACCCCCACATGGTGGTCAGGGTGGGGGAGCTCTCTGGGGCCTCTTTTACAAGGGCACTAACCCCGTTCATGAGGGCCCCACCCTCATGACCTAATCAGCTCCCAAAGCACCCCCTCCAGCACCATCAAGTCGGGGGTTAGGATTTCAACATATATATTTGGGGGGAATGCAAAATTTCATCTACAGTGGGGGCTGGCCTCTGACTCTAGTCTCATCCCTGGTTTCTCACTCTAATTCCTCATGGAATAATTTAACTGATTCATTACAAGGAATTTTTTGTGTGTTTTTATTACAGTAACAAAATTTTCAAGGAAAAGGTGAAATAATGCAAAATCTTGCAGTTTATGACATTAGTGTGCTTTTCAACAAATTGAAATGTTTACTATTTAAAATTTTCATTACGGGACATTTCAAACATACCCAAAGGTAGAGAGAACAGTATAAGGGACTCCCCGAGTAGCCATCACCCACCCAATAGTTCTCCATACGTGGCCGGTCCCATTTCATCCCCCCATCCTGCAAGTCCCAAATACAGAGTCACTTCATCAGTAACTACTTATGTGACTATTTTAAAGAACCACTGGTATAAACAGAAAACACAAAATTCAGAAGGTAGAAAGCAAAGTCCGGAAGATCTGACATGATGCTTCCCTGTCCCCCTCCAGTCAAGCCCCATTCCCCAGAGGCATTGACTGTAACTGTTTCTAACTAATTCCTTTTAAACGGAGGACCTCTTAGTCCTACGAAAAGGAGATTTCACCTAAGAAATCAGCATACGAACTGGGAGACTGAGCTCAGTATATTTCATTGATGGTGAGAATGGCCAGATTGGACTATAATTGTAGATCAGTTAATATTTGTGGCTCGATTGATCCTGGAGTCACCTAAAGACAGATGCTAATCAAAACTCAGTTCTAAAGCACCCATTTTGCACCTTTACCTCGGCCACACACAGAATGTAAGAACTAGAAGGGCCCTTAGCACTAGTTTTGTGGAGCCCTGGGAGGTGAGGGAATTGAGACCAGGAGGTCAAGCTGGTGACGGAGGAGGGCTCAGAATCTGGTTCTCTTGCGTCCAGCGCTCTGTCCACCGTGTGCCCTAAAACTTTCCCACAGCCTGTCTATGCTGGAGCACACTGTGTCTGTGTGATGGGCGTTACCATGACCCATAATTGGGGGCAGACGCTACAGGTTCTGAAATATGCCCTTGGAGAAGGAATCCTTACGGCGTTTGATGGAGCAGCCAGTAGAGTGTTTCACGTGCCAGAGCCAGCCATAGACAATTCTTCCCAGGATTCTCGAACAGAACCCATCTGACAAAACGTCACTAAGGCCCCACTGTGGGCTCTGCTCCTGCCCCGTGCTCACGGCAGGCAGCTCGCCTTAAGCTGCCATTTGTGCGTCTCTGAAAAGTTTATAGAGTTCGCTGCACCCAACAGTTCATGGGTTCCTCCTCCTTTACAGCGGGTGCTTGTAACCCTGGTTTTACATAAAAGGGAATGAGATTCAGACCTGCTCAGTGACCCGGGCAGGACGTGCATTCGGTCAAGGGCAAAGCTGGGGCTTAAACGACAGCCTGAGGCCCGCGCCTGGGGCACCATCTTCACATCACATCTGGCTCACAGGTGAAACTGGGTACCTGTCCTGATTTAAGGTGAAAATATAAAACCTGACTGCTGTTTTGGAAGCCCATAAGCACAGTGTGTGTTTCTCCTGGCACCAATTCTAATTTGGTGGTTTTGGAAAGGGCATTTCCGGCAGGAGGCAAGCAGGGCATGTGGGGAATTCGAAGCAGTTTAGTTTCTGGAGCACAAAATGGGAGCCAGGCAGGGGTGAGAGCAGAGGCTAGCAAGGTGGGCAAGGGCCACTCACGGAGGTGGGTGGTGCACCGTTAGGAGCTTGGATGTTATCCTCTAGGGAGCAGATGAGACGTGACTGTGGATTTTAAGTCGAGAAGTTTGGAAATATTTCCATTTTACAAAGGTCCTGGGGTGTGCCATGAGGAGGATGGGTTGAAGGTGTGAGGAGCAGAGGCGGAAGGAGCAGCTGGCGGGCTGCACGTCAGCCAAGTGAGAGATGGGAGAGGCGGGATGGGACACAGGGCCCAACGGCCGACTCAGGGAGCCCAGGGGAAAGGCTGATTTATTTGCATCCTCTCCTAATATTATTAGGCAGGATATTATGTGGCGCTACTCTCTGGTTTCACTTTTTTATTGAAAAAATTTAAGATATAATGAACACAGCCACACGCACAGGCGTTCAGTGTTCAGCAGGATGAGTTTTTTTTGGTTTGTTTTTTGTTGTTGTTTTTTGGGGATGAGTTTTGACAGTTGTGTGACCGTGTGAGCACCAGGATGCTGTGCAGATGCAGACACTGTGGGGAGTGAGCAACTTTTCTTTTTCTCCTGCCGTGTCCCTAAGACACACAGCCGTGGACAAAGCCAGCACGACAGCCTTGAGGTTTCTTTGTTTTCTCCAATCTTCTGGATGACCCTAGAGAGATCCCAGAGGGACAAGGGTCAGGAACAAACACGGATGAGCACCAGTGCCGGTAGTGACGGTATCTTGGCATTTAGTGTGCCGGTGGTGACAGCATCTTGGCATTTAGCGATGCTGGCCACAACCCACAAGTGCAGGGATCAGGACGGAGCTCGGCCCAGGTCAATGGTGGCCGGGGAAGAGGCCACCACACAGCTTGTGCCGAGGGCTCAAGGGACAGATAGGGCCGCCAGGCGGAGTCTGAGGGGGCCCTGGGGCGCCCTGCATTAGGGTCCTTGGGTCCCAGGCTTCAGGGACACCAAGGCACCTGGGAGGTGCAGCTGCCACCAAAGATGCTACAGAAGCAGATGTTCAAAGGCCCTGGAGCAGGAGAGGCATGGGCAGAGGGTGACCACCTGTTGTTTGAAAGACCCATGTCACTTGACAGCCCACTGAGATGGTTTGGCTTTAGGGCCATCTTCACCATGTGAAGCACTTGACACAAAAGTGCTCGGCTTCCGTTTCAGTTTTTTACCTTGATGACAGATTTGCTCTTTTTGAAGTGTCACAGAACAAGTAGAACTGTTTAAGTTATGCTTCATGTTTTTCTGTGGCTCATTTCATGTTCTTTTTTTTTTTTTTTTTTCATTTCATGTTCTTTTGACAGTTCCAATATGTTTCTGCTCTTGAAAAATTGGTTTTGGCCAGAGACAGTGAGAACTGTTGCTAGAAGTCTCGGAGGCCCGGGGAAGGCGGGCCAGGCGTGGCCAGGACCGGGGCTGGATGGGCTCGGGGGGCCAACTTCACCCAACTGGGTGCTGGGTTTCTGTGGCAGACGCTTTCCAGCAGGAGGGCAGCAGACCAGACTTCGCTGTGTGATGACAGCTATTCAGAAGTCTGGGTACCTGGTGAGGAAATTCTACGAAGTTTTAGTGGTATTTATGAGAATTCTCACAGTATATTGTCAAGTTTAAAGAGACAGCATTTCACTGATCCGGTTTTGTAAGAAAAAGTACACAGGTACATCTGGGTAGAGAAAAAATACTAGGAGAACACTGGATTACTTGGGATTTGGGGCTGTAAAGAACAGAGACTCACTGAAATTTCTCAAGAAAATTGGTTCGTTGCAAGGAAACACCCACACAAGGATACAGGAAAAGCCAAAAACATGGGGCTGAGATCATTCTGGATTCAGGCAGGCCCAGAGCCTGTGCCATGGAGGCTTTGCTCTGCCTTCGGACTGGCCAGCCTGCGACCCCTTTTCTGTCCCTTCACAGTTCCGGCGTGCACAGGACCCCTCGGGCCATGCTGGTCCTCCTGACGTCATTCTGTTGGTCAGGCCCCACCGCGAGCCACCGTTCTTTGAGCAGCTCCTGGTCCCCACACCCGGGAGAGAAGAGCCGAGGTCCACATCATGAGGTCTACCTCACCATCAGACCGGCTGCTGGGAAGCAGGCTGCTTTGGGACACCCGTGCTCCCTGGTCCAGCCAGCAAGGGACCCAGGTCTCGAGGTTACTGTGACTTGGCCTTTGAGCGCTGTGACCGGTGGGGCAATTCCAGGTGTGCTCAGATAATGCACACACATTAACCTAACTATAACATGGATGATGGGGGGGTGCAACTCCGCATGGTGCCGTGGCACCACCCCCGGAGGGCAGTCATCACCCGCAGCTCCGGACCTGGCAGGTAGATGCCCCCTCACGCACCACAGAGGCCAGCAGAGCGTGCTGTGAGGCCAGCTTCCTGCCGCTGCCTTGCTCTGCATTTAGCTTGGCCTCGAAAGCATCCAGAAGAGCCCCAGCCCTGACTGCCAGGCCTGTCTGCTCAGTGCACCCATTTCTCAAGAGAAATATATGAATTTGAGAAATGATCGAATCATGGGTTTTTTTTTCCCATCCATTTTGCGAATCCATTATTATCAGGAAAATCAAGCAGTAAATGCATAATCGTTTTCTCCTTTCCCCTATTTTCAGTGGATGCTTGTTTTTCTTTTCATCTAGAAATCAAAGCGAGAAAAAGAATGGGAGAGCCTTGGGCACAAAGACAGGGCTGTAGGTGACCTGCATGGCGGACGGGGCCCCCAGCAGCCCACATCCCTGGGCAGCGGAGGGGAAGGCAGGGGCTCTGCGGTTTGAATTTCGTCTCCAGAGTTGTCGAACACCTGCACCTCTTCAACTTCATTCAAGATTCCTGATCAATAAGAGAATGTGTTCCTTCAAGGGGACTGATCCATTTCTGGAGCCTGGAGCAGGAGCCTGCCTGGCCTGCGAGTGCCAGGGCCCAGGAATCCCTTGAGAGTCTGTGCTCCAGGGCCTTCTGGAACGAGCTCTGTGTTCCGAGGTCTGCACTCGTGTCAGAAGGTCCCTGGGAGGAAATCGGGTAGGTCGACTCAAGACAACTCACAAAAGGAGGGCTGTAGACACTCTGAGAGGCACGGTTTGCTTTAATAAATTAACAATTACCTTAGAACGATCATACTCTGGTGCTGCCTCCTCCCCCGGGTCACCGGGTCCTGCCAAGTGTACTGAACTCTTTATAAACTGGCACGAGCAAAGACATTCCAACTCAAGAATGTCATGGAGGCCCCACCATCAGGGCAGGAGGAACAGGGAACGGAGAAAAGCCCCGAAGGCAGTAGTTTCACAGACGGTAAACGTGGCAGCGGAGGCCAGTCCTAGGTCAGTGTGCTTTACTCAATCACAAATACATTCTTCTTCAAGAGCATTCTCATGGGATTTTAAAGTCGAGGTTTGGAGTTTCTTGCTGATGTTTTTGTTGGTTCTGATTAGTTTCAGGGAGTTGAGACGTGGCTGTTTAAATGAATACTGTGGCCTGACTTTACACTCTTCAAGTCCCTTATAAGGACAAAGAAGTAAATCCCAGGTAGGAAAAGACACAGACTGCAGGACTATCTGTCCTAAAATCTTATCCCTCAAATCTTAGATCCTGTTTGGAAGCAATTTATTAGAATTTGAGAACTGAATACATGTCATTGTCCATCCGTCAAAAAATGTGACTAGATCAACAGTTTGGGGGTTTTCAGTTACTATCAAGACTCCCCGTGGCACACAATTTTGTCTCCGTCACATGTTAGCATGTTTACCAGAGACTGGGTAGCTAGTCACTGAGAGGGACCCAGCTTTGGGGTGCTACAAAATTGACTTTTTAAGGAAAAATACTTCTGTTCGTGTCTTTTTTGAAACTGAAGTTTTAGTTATGTATTTTTTGAAAAGGTAAACTCATGCTCATGGCTCACAGTTCAGGTGATGACACGGTCTCCTTCCCACGCTGTCCTTCAGCCTCTCGTTTGCCCGCCCAGAGGCAGCCAAGGTTTTCACCTTCCTGTGAATCCCTCCAGATATTGTATTTGTCTACAAGCAAATGTGAACATAAACTTTTACTGTTTTAAGCACATTGTAGAATATCATACATAGTTCTAGGGTTTCTCGGTTGGTAGCCCCCTGGAGCAGCTGCAGAAGCAAACGAAAATCTCCCCAGCAACCCAGGTCTCCTGGGAATGCACACAAGCTTTTCCTCCAAAAGGACAAAACGTAGGTGGAAATGGGCCACCACGAGTGAACCAGACGTAAAAAGTTCAACCGCTGGAATTAAATGCATTGGAACACTCCTCTGGCAAAATCTTTGGCTACTACAACCACCTGTGGTATCACCGCTGCCTTACTGACCACCGATGTCCTTGACCGTCCGACTCATACACACGCTGAGGGGCCCTCAGAATAAAGTCCTTGGCGAAAACACTCAGAAACGCTGCTGCTTCCTGTCAGCCAGGGTCTGTGCCCCAGACCAGCTCAGCCATCAATTCTACCAGTACGTGCTTTATTCCCCAAATACCCATAGGCATGAGTTTCAAAAGTTTAATTACCAATACTCCAATTTATTTTCTTAAAAAAAAAAAACCCAAACCTGAAGAATCTACTAGCAGTATCTGGAAGAAGATCTCCAGATACAATCCAGGGGGAAAGGCCACTTAAACAAGAGGCAAACCCCAAATCGTCAAGAAAAATATAGAACGTGATCCTGAACTTTGTCCAAAGGCAGGGAATACAAGATCAGACTCAGAAGGAACATTCAACATAGGTGCTTGTACTTGACACCGAGGACGTAAAAATAAATAACCTGTTTTCCTGAGTTCCCTGCAGCCAAAGTATTGGATCTAACAAAGTTCTTAAATTTTTTGGCTGCCCACATTTAGCACCTACTATCTATCTGGATACAGGAAATTAAAAATTATAACAAATTATTACTGCATTACCCTTTTGTGAATTATGAATAAGCTTAAAATAACAGACAGTACAACATACAGCAATTGAGGAATAAGTCCTTGTTGATGAATGTTTATAATGCCCTTTATTAAAACTCAAAGCACATCTTTTTATCCTCAGAAAATATACCACGTGCTTGAGAGTCAAATCGGCTTTCAGAAAAGTTCTTTTCAAACTTTGGCTGAAGGACTATTTCTTGACTGATTTACTAAATTACATTAGTAAGAACTTTTCCCATGTCAGGCAAGTACAGAATATTAACTGCCTGACCTCGAATGAAAAATTGCAGGTACTTAAATGTGTTAGCGTGCAGATTTTCTGTTGTTTCAGGGTGAGATGAGGAGGCCTGAGGCGGGCCTGGTGGGGTGAGCAGGACCAGACTGCGGGCCTGAGAGCCTGCTGAGGAGCTGGGCCTTTATCTGAGTCCAACGGGGAGCCACCGTTTCAAGCAGAAATCTGATAGGATCTGCTGAGTTCATTCATCCGTAACACAGTCTGTGCTGCCCTCCAGGGCGCAGGGGACTGTGTTTAGGGCGGCAATGAACAGAGAAATAAGGCCCCTCCCTTATGGGCTTCCAACGCTAGTTGAGGAGAAGAGATGATTAACAAGAGGCTGGTAGACACTTTGGGGGGTCACCGCCTATTAAAAAACTGGAACAGGATGGGGGTCACAGGCAGGGGCTGCTGCTTTAGAAATGGTGGCGGAGATGGTATCTGAGCTGAGACCTGAGTGAGAACAAGGAGCCGAAATCTGCAGAAAGAGCTGGTGCAGCAGAGGAAACAGCTCCTGCAAAACCCAAGGGTGGGGTGAGCCTGCTGTGCTGCTGAGGCGGCAGGGCCAGCGGTGCGGGTGGGCCGTTGGAGGAAGGAGAGAAGGTAGTGTGAGCAGCGAGGCTGCCAGGGCTGCAGCTGAGAGGCCATAAACCCGGGGCACCACGTGTCACGTCTCCTTACTTCTTTAAATCAAAGTCTGACTCTGAGCCCCAGAGCATCCAACGTTTGCCTGAGAGGTGGTCACCTGTCCTGCACCTCACAGAGCCCTAGGGGCCAGTGTGGGTGCCCTGGACAACCAGGGCTGGGCTGCTCACATCCCTAAGCTGAAACCTCGAGAAAGAGGCTCCTGCAGGCTCAGGAGCCTGGCCCCCTGTGTGAGCTGCGGCCCGCCCAGGGCTCCAGCCTCGCCCAGGGAGAGTGGAGGCTGGCACAGCCCCGCGGCCAGGGAGGTCCAGGCCTCTTCCGAGGCCCTCTCTTCACTCTCAGGCTGCCAAGGCACTCACTCTCTCCCCTTCCCCCAGCAGAATACCTGGGAGCAGGTAAGGCTTTTGGAAAACAAAAGCAGGTTGTCTGTGTGCCTACCTCCTACTGGGCAACTCAACCCTCTGGGGCAAAGGAGCACAGAGGCCTTGCTATCCGCCCGGGGCAGGACCACCCCGACTTCAGTGTGAAGCGGTAAGCGGAGAGGGCAGGAAATATAATCCTTTCTGCTGTAAAGATACTGCAGTGGTGACTGTGTCTAACTTTTGTGCTACCTTCAGTCAAATGAGGGCATTTCTGCATTTTCCCAGCTTCCTTCTGCGAGTCACAGCACGCCCGGGGGAGGGCAGAGGTCTCTTCTGTCTTTGCTTCTGCACTGAGGGTTCTCATCTCACAAGCCAGACCTTGCAGCTGTTGCTGCCTCCATCCTTCCAGCACAGACTTCAAAATAAAAAGATGTAAAATGAATTTATTTTCTGTTGGTTAGGAAAAATCTCTAAGGGCTCAAAGCCGTAACTCCTAAACCACAGGCTGCAGGCGTGCCCACCGGCTCCATGGACTAAAACGCCGGGGGTGGAGCTGACGGGCATGGGCACCAGCCTGCCCACGGTCTGGCCCCTGCTCACTCCTCAAGCTCAGAGACCCCCTCCACCCCCAACTCTGACCCTCTCTCCCCTCGGCTCCACACGACTGCCCGCCATTCGGAAAGAACATCTTTCCGAATCAAATGAACTATCGTTCTTGAAACTAATCTACCCCTCAGGTCCATCATCCCTGAAGTCACTCAGGCAGGGAACCTGTCCTCTTGAATTTTCCCCTCTCCAGATTCCTCCTCCACTAGGCTGTCAAAACATTCTGTGAAATAACACTGATTTCATGACTGTACAGCTGAGGGCTTTCAATTCCAGTAACACTGCCCTTTGAGAGTCAGTGCGGAACGGCTGGGAGTCTCTTCCCACCTTGTTCTCTCAGTGACTCCTCCCACCACCAGGAAGTTCTCGTGAAGCTGGCTGGCATCACAAGGCCCACAGAGCAAGCAAGGAGAAGGTACGTATTTCATTTCAAAGGTTTCCCCATATTGGAATAAAGCCCATGAAAAAACAGAGAGCAAACTGTGAAAGATCCTTTGTTTCAGCAGACTCTGTAGGGACGTCCAGAGAGGAGGCATGCCTGGGCTGATCCCTTGGACAATAACCTCACTAGACAGAAACGGCACACTTATTTTGGTTTGTTATGCTGAAGTTAACAAAAACATGGCACACTCATTTTAATTTTTTATTAAAATACCTTTTTGTTTATAGGAACAACCAAAGAAAAAAATACATAATTTTATATATTGTAGATCATGTAAAATACAATAAACATAAAGTCTTGGGAATGCAGAATAGATTAAAAAATCTTCAACGAAGATTTTATTAAAAACAAACTTTAAATATGTGGCTTATTTATATTTACCTCATTTTTCAGAAGTCTTAGTTCCTTTTCTCCGTTTTGATGTTATTCTGATTTATAAATAGTTATTCAAATATTCTAACATTTTATCAATTTTGTTTTCTGAAACTTTAGAAATCATATTTCTAAATGAAGGCCTCTCTTTTATAGCATCTCTGTAAACAAAGACATTGCATTTGAATTATCATTTGATTTGGTGCCACTGTTATGAGTACAGTTTCAGTAATAATTAGATGTTATGGGGGAGACAGGAAAACCAACAAACAAGGACGTGTCTTACCAGAGGAAAGAACCTTTTGTATATGGCTTTTATAATACCTACAGACTTAAGATTTAATGTTTTGGATCCAGTTATAAGAAAGGTAACCTAACTTTTGATTAATTTTTTTTTTTTTAAATCAGAGCTTCGGTATAGAAGTGAATTGTGCTTGGAAAGGTAATAGAAGGTCTAAATTTTAGTGGGGCTATCAGTTTCCCAAATGTTATACTTTTAATTTGTAAAAATATTGTTATTCAAAACCTGAAGTACATTATAGAACTGGATATGGAATCGTTTAGGTGAACGCTTTCTTTTAACCCCTTCATAAGACAAAAAATTAAGTAAAATTTGAATATACAACTTACCATTATATTTAGGGATAATTTCTATTTGGAGAAATAGAGGAAAGAAAAATCAGTTAAAACATAACATGGTTCAAGAAATTATTCTCCCAACAAGAGATATTACATTTTAAAATTTAATAATGAATACCTAAAAAGGAAGATAAATGCAGTTTTAAAAAGTTTGTTGACCTATTTATGGAAACATTAAGTATGTTGTCAATAAACACAAAAGCATTCCTCTATTCCTAAGTATAAATGAGTCTGAAAAACAGCAAAGTTGAAATGAAGCAGCTGGCTGCAGACTTCTTAAAATTATCTCGTAAGTTCAAGAAAACCTTCAGTTTTATAGGTATTAATGAAGAAAGGGAGCTAATGTTTGTCTTCAAGGCACTCGTAAAAAAAGGCATTCTAGGTAAAAGTAAGAAAAGGACATCCCAATGTTTTCCCATCCAAAAAATAAATCCATGAGCTAAATTTCAACTTTTTAAAAGGCTAAAAGTACCTTGAGTGTTCATTAGAGTTATCTGAAAGAGCAGAAAAGGTATCAAGTCTTTACATTTTATGATAATCACAATATTACATATGATCTTGTAACTAACCATTGTCCAGATAATGAATAAAAAGAGCATTATCTATTTTTATATACTACAGTATTTAGATATACAAAGAGGTATTCCTAAAAGTTACTTAGAATTCAAATACACACTATTTGAGAAATTAGTAATTTTGTAAAGCTAAGAGTCTCTGAATATAAATATGTACATTTCAGGTTCATGCTTGAAGATGGAGATTTTATTACCACGAAGGGCACATACTATTTAAACTTATCTTCATTGAAACATTATATAAAAAGCTGCCCAAATGTTCTGAAGTGTGTTTAGAGTTAATGTCATCTTGAACAGGGAATTTTGCGGGGGTGGGCAGCAGTTCACAGTCTTAACCTCCTACTGTGTGATAACCCTTGTTTAACAAGAACACCTGATCTATATACAAACCTAAAGGAAAGATTACAAAATAACAACGTAATGAACGTAAGTAGTTTTAAGTTTGCTTCCACTAGAATACCGGGCATTTTCAACCCTCCCCGTTCATTCCTGGAATTCTCTGCTTTATCCCCTCCAACCACCCGTGCACTGGAGAAGGTGGCGCGACGGCTGAGCAGCCTCATCCCCACTGGCCAGCTAGCCACAGCCCTGCCATTTCCATAAAATTTCCCTGGAGTCCGCTTGGCAGTGGCTTCCCTTTCCTGGAGCTATTTAAGCTGGTACCTAAAGTCAGAGGAAAGCTCTCCCTTCTTATATACCCTAGCAGTGTATCGCACAGAGACTCACAGGTGTGCCCTGCAATTCTTGGTAAGGATGCTTCATCACTACCCACAGCAGTACTCTGGGCCGGGGATGGAGGAGGAGGAGAAACTTTCCCTACAGCTTTGTCGGTATGTGTAGCGTAGGGTGGATTCGGCTATGGAAGTGTTTTAAAT
Source organism: Phocoena phocoena (assembly GCF_963924675.1). Taxonomy (NCBI): domain Eukaryota; kingdom Metazoa; phylum Chordata; class Mammalia; order Artiodactyla; family Phocoenidae; genus Phocoena; species Phocoena phocoena. The sequence goes on along the minus strand of NC_089231.1, from coordinate 60,486,727 downwards.
TGTAAAATACAGTAAGCATTTACCTTCTAAAACCAACATAAAGAGGTCTGAAATTAAGCTTTTTATGGTGATTTTTTGGCGAGAACACAGGGTGATATATTTGGATATCTACCCTACTTATAGAACAGGTAAATAATACCAGGCACAGTGAAAAATGGCAAACAACTCTAAAAACTCAGTGTCCTAGGAGTAGTTACAATGAAGAAATCATAGCCTATGTTAACATGCTGTAAACCTTCGACACAAAAGGCTTCTGGAATGTGACAAGAAAATGACACCAGGCTTTGTGTTAGAAACCTCTCCTCTCTCAAGGTGTTCTCTATGCACTTGCTTCTCACGTGATCAAAGCTGTACATGTGTTTAGAAGAAAGGGTTTATCGCTACCAGCGGGCAGTAAGATCAATAAGAGCAGTTATAAACATAATTTAACACAATCCCGGATTTGTCATACTTTAGAAGTAACTCAATCCAAACTCTTCACATCTTCCTAACCTGCTGGCATTCAGGTGCAACCAGTAGACATCACTGAATAGCTTTTCATACCCTTGACTAAATTGCTTTGGTGTGCATACCATTTCCTTCTCTAAAACATGCAGTTCATACATTTGACAGTTTTACTACCATAGTCGATACACTCTGGACCAATGCACTCACAGCAGGCGTTATGGAACCAGCGATATTTGGATGCCCCCATGGACTCACAGGATATTTTACACTGATGTATGGACATGCAGTCATCAAAATAAACCACAGTACACATGTGTTCTGAAAAATAAAAGATTAAGATTTTAGCACAATAAATAGGAAAAGCAGGAAAGGCTTTAACACTTAGCTGAATATTATTAACAGTTATTTATCTTAGCTCTCTTGCTGCTGCCCAGGACAACAAGTGAGGTGTGGGGATAAAAGATCACATCTGTTAATCACATTGAGAAGGGAGTTTCCCACTCCAGCTCGGACACAAAGGGCTTCCTTCACCACTTCCTCAGATGTCAGACTTGGGTCTGGGCATTTCTGATAAGATTTCCATAAGGAGAGAATTCTCCAGCTAAAACAAGTTTGAAAAACACTGTTCTAAATTTATACTGAGAATTTACAATAAAATAAAGTAATTCAAATGATGCAATGTGATTAGCAATGTGGCACAATTCAGCGTTAGCTATTAGAAATTATCCTGGGTGGTGTTTCCAGGAATTAGCTTCCTGCTTATTAGATCATGAATTTGAATAACCTTTGAGAAAAATTTATGAATTATTTAATATCTAGCATGTTGATTATTTACATTTTAATAATGGGAAAGTGGTAGCAAACACATTTCGGTACATTTTTGATGTTTCCCAAGATTTATAATTTGTCTTATAAAGTACTTTAACCTGAGAGGAAATAAGGATTCTTATTCTTTATCAACAAAAGCTGTTTTGCTTTTACTATTGATGGCCAAAGTTCATACGACTTTATAGACAGGGTTGTAATGGAGGGCACAACAAAAAAGCCAAATAAGAAAGCACAAATTATACTGTTTATATATAACTCATCTCATATTTTAAGAAATAACTGCAATATTCATAACTGTCTTATTCTTCCACAGTGAAATTGTGTGGAGCCTTTAATTTGAAAACATCACAGACATTATGAAAATTACATGCCTTTTACATTCCAAAGTTAAGGTATGACCTGTGTTCACTAACAAATGTTCCTTAACATGCTTCTCCAAGTTGTACACGTCACTCTCTCATTCAGTGTCCCTTCTGACCAACAGCACTCATTTGCAGAGCACTGCCTGGGGTAAGGCTACACTTGGAAATGAGGTAAATGTAATACCAACTTGCTCATTAACAAATTCAGCTGATGACCTGGCAGCATTCGTGGCACTAATGCTATTATAGAAACCTTACCTCCTAGGACACTCTGGATGTTACCTGACGATGAACAACTCTGCATAAGGTAAGCAGCCTTGTTGCTATCTCATGAAAAGAACAATGAAAGCATAATGCAAATAAATATCAAAATTAGAACCTGGTTATCTATTTTCCAACAGAACTTCTATCACCAGAAGTCTGAAGGAGTTGTGAGAACAACTCCTCCTTGTTTACTCAGGGATTGGGGTTATTAAAGTCCAGAACTTACTTAAGACTATACACACTCAAAACCAAAAAGCTACTCTAAAAGATAATGTTAATATAGGCTTCACAGACCACAGAGAAAGTGAGGGGGGCAAGAGAGAAAAAGCCAACTTTGGCAGTTACCTTTGTCACTGGAATAAGGTGCATGAACATTATTGCTGGGAACAGACACGTTTTGGTGGTGTGGCTGGTTCACAGTTTCTAAAAATGAAACAAGATTCTCATGATGTGAAAGTTCTTCTGCAACAGGGAAGGAAACAATGTTCCAGTTCAACTGAGTGTCTCCTTCTGTGAGTGCCCGGAAGAGAGAAGGGATGGGTTCATGAAGCTCCTCCACTGTGCTCTTTGAAGTTGGAGGCGTGTCACTGTAGTTTCGAGGATTACACATACCTGGGGGGGGGGGGGGTGGCGAGGAAGGCAAAGAGAATAAAATTTCTTTTTCTCACTGACTGTCATGAGATATTCTTAGGTACTGCCTTGCAATCCAAGCTCCAACATATTAAAATCAGGTGCCTTCTAACACTGTACCTAGATACCTTCCTAGGTTTTTTGCTGAGAGGGCCTAGAGGCGATGACACCCTAGTAGCACTGAGCACACCAAGTGCCCAGATCTTGTTTTCTAAATACCCATCCTTGGCTAAGAGGAACAGAGCTCCTTGGGGGAAAGACTGACTCCAGGGCTGGGTTAGGGAACATCCGAAATGACCCTGGAACACCTTTCTGTGCCAGAAAGTAAGGAAGTGATCGATGAATGATGGAACACGTCAAAACAACACAGGAGGCAACCTGAAGGGGCTCCCACTGGCCAAACTGACAATTTTAACATTAAAATAAATAGTGATAGTAATGGATTACCACCCTATGAATAAAATAGGGATTGATGAGTCTTTATATTATAAATAAAAGAATAAAAAAATGGAAGAGAAGGGAAAGCTCTTCCTTTTAGCAGAGTGCCAAAGGATAAATGTAGACGAAATGAAGGAAAGAGTAAAGCACCATTTGGCAATCATCGTAGAGGTGTTTGATCAGATGGGAGTTGTCAGTGGATGCTAAGGCTGGTGGGTAGAGGTTGGATGAGGAGCATACTGATGTACTCTTGGAAAACTGTACAAAATACTAATCAATTACAAAGGGGTTAATGGTGACTTTAATATGGAAAAATCTGGCAGACACCAATGTGCCCAGATCAAGGTTGTTTAGCAGTGATGGGACATTGTGTGTAAAGCTTGCTTTTATTCTAAAGTTTCAAAAAAAGAGTCTCATGGGAGTGTGTGCCCATGAGTGTGCGAGTGTGTGTGTGTGTTGGGCAGGGGGAAGGGAGAGGGCGAGAGCCAGAGGTACCAAGCAACGGAGCAAATGCAATAAAATGTTAATAACTGGGGAGTCTTTTTACCCTTTTGGCAAATTTTCTCTACATTTGAAGTTGTTTCAAAATGAATTATTAAAAAAAATTATTTTTAAAAGAGAAAACAGCAGAAGAGAATTAGTCACTATAGAAAACTTTTCGAAGGAGTTTTTCTATAAAGGAGAGAGCTGTGGAAATGTTTAATGAGCCCCAGCCTTCGAGCTGTCCCGGTTGACACTGTGTGGAGCAGGAAGGAGCGACCCCAAAGAACCTCACCCAAAATGCAGTTCTGTGAGCTAACTAAATGATTACTACCGTGTTAAACCACTATGTTTTGGGGTAGGTTGTTTACTAGCAATAATAACTGAAACAGAACCCTCTGGATTTCCTTTTGTGAACATTTCACTTTTAAAAGCTAAATTATGTTTCATTTTTGTTTAGCAACTACTAGGTCTAATATGAAGTTTTTCCTTTTCCTCACATTAAAAGTTTGAAAAGTTATACCAAATTTATAAGTTCCTGTACTTTATAAATTTAGGGAAAAGGAAAAACTCTCTCATGTGTGTTCCACATTTTGTTAGTTTAAGGAACAAGGCAAGAGCTGAGGATAACAGGTTGTGCATACCATTTGTAATATCTTTCAATATACCTCAACTTTTATGATTTAGACTGTGTGAGAGAATCACAGATTCAATGGTCAAATTGGACTCCTTTACTCATAAAAGAGGAAAAAGGCCCAGATAAGTTAAATAATTTGTCCAATGTTATATAATCTAGGATTAGAGACAAGATTATGATTCAGCCTGATTTTGTGTCCACTGCTCTAATAATCACATTCTAGAAATAATCTTTAAGTGCCACTGAAAAGCAAATAATACTTAGAATACTTATTTTATGCAAACATACATAATATATTCTTCTGCCAGACTCTATAATGAATAAAAACTAGTAATTAGAGAGGAAAGGGTGAAGAAACGAGTCCAACTGTTAGAAGAGCTAAACTCAACATCTACTGAGGCTTTGAAAAAACTTCAGTGCTCATATCCGGGGATTCCATTACATTAAAAAAAAAAAAAACAACAAACTTTTTTGGAGTTTTGTGCATTTAACAAACTTAGGCCAAAAGCATTTTTCATTTAAATCTCAAAACACTGCATTAAAACCAGGAAGCCTGAAGTAAACAGTTGCTAGGTAATATGTTTCCATGGTATCATTATAAAATTTTTATCTATCTTCTCTTTTTAATTAGGCTCTTGTCCAGAGGTCATCACTAGAGGTTCTCCTAGGTAAGCGGATTCTGTTTCTATTTCCACACTAAAGCACTCTTCAGGTTCTGCATTCTTTCAAGGGTGGTGAACCATGGAATCTGCTCTTCGAATGAAGTGTGGAAGTTATCCTGCTCAGTAAAAGTAACCTTTTCATTTTGTGGAAATTCTTTAGTTGTCCATTTTCGCTATGTAAAATGGATCATTTTCTGGTTGGAGTTACTAACCACCCATAATTTAAACCAGTTGGTAAAACCTTTCTGGGAAGCATCTCACCACTGCCCTGAAGTTTATCATTGTTAGGGAGCTTTTGTTTAGCTGACTATAAAGTTTATTTTGGAAGCTGTCATTTCTCTTCATTATCATTTTCTTGAGAAAGTTTGTTCCTTTGTGGCATTGTTTCACTACCAACATTTACATACTAATTATACTAAAATTTTTCAAGAAATTGGCTCTGCACATGACAGCCTGGGAGGACAAAAACCAGGAAACAAATGGCAACAACTGAAAAGGCAAGCATCTCAAATCCTTTAAGTGCCCAGAATCCCGATGCGACTTCTTTCAGTGAGCCAGAATTCATGACTATTGTGTTCTTGGTCTACAACAACTAAATACGAAGGGGTTTTTAAATCTGTGCTTAATTCTTTTATAAATCTGACCTGTTTCATCATACATTTGAAAACTAAGGATATGTCAAGTTAGAATTTACTCAATGAAACCACATTTTAAGGGTAGAAATTAAGACTAAGGGGAAAAAGGGTTATTCCTTTCTTTTAGTGTGCTGGTTAGATAGCAACAACAGAGTCCAGAGGAGCTTACAATGAAAAGAGCATTCCTTTCCCCTCCTCCCACCCGAAACTGTACTTTTAAAGTCTGTTCTAAGTTTCTCTGGTGGTTACTGCTACAAGAATTTAAGTAAAAATGATTAATGTATAAGTAGCAGTAAAAACAACCACAGACATTGCCTATTAATCTTCTTACATGAAAAATAAAGATTAAGTTCATTTATACTAACCCCATCTCTCTCCCATATTTCTAATAATTATATTATTCTAATACTATTATTTGTTTCTTTTGTAATCTTAAATACACTTAAACTTCTCACTTTTATTCCACGTTGCTTCATTTCCTCATTTGCAGATAAGGATACTGTTGCCCTTTCCACGTTCCCTACCCAACTTCTCCTGTGACATCAACAAATTTTATAACTATTACACATTCTGTTGCCTATGCATAATGGAATCTTGTCTTATTAAACACTGATTCTGCACGTTGAAAACCAGCAAACAGCAGCTACCTTCACATGACCCCATGAACACTGCTGACTGCAGAACAGATACTATGATAGAATTTCCTTGTCCAATGTCACACAACCAAAGGAAAATATTTCTAATTTCAAGATGAAATGAACTTTTCTTTGAACTCCATAAAATATTGAAAACCATTACCTATGAGGTCTTCTTGGCAAAAAATGATTAAACCTGAATCTAACCAAACTTTCATAATTAGCTCCAAATTACTGGAAATACGGAGAGAGGCACAAGTTAAATGGTATCTCAAGGAAGCAGACAGTCAAATCCTGAATGTGGGATATTCTACAGGAAAACTGATACTATTTCTTCAGTATGTCAAATGGCATGAGAAAAAAAAGAGGGGGCCAGTCTGGATTAAAGGAGGACTCAGACGCAGAAACCAGATATAACACAAGGACCTTGTCTGGATCCACTTGAACAAATTAATTATACACACACTTTTGAGAAATCAGGAGAAACGTGATCATGAACTGAATTTTAGATTAAACAAAGAAATTATTGTTAATTTTGTTAGGTGTCATAAGGCATTATGATTAAAAAGGCAAGTGTCTGTATTTACTTTAGAGATTGATATTGAAAAATGCAGGAGTAAAAATTATTTACTGTTTCTAACTTGCTTTTTTTTTTTTTTTTTTTTTGCGGTACACGGGCCTCTCACTGCTGCGGCCTCTCCCGTTGCGGAGCACAGGCTCCAGACGCGCAGGCCCAGTGGCCATGGCTCACGGGCCCAGGCGCTCCGCGGCATGTGGGATCTTCCCGGACCGGGGCACGAACCCGCGTCCCCTGCATCGGCAGGCGGACTCCCAACCACTGCGCCACCAGGGAAGCCCCTAACTTGCTTTTTTGTTAAATTAATTTTTATTGGAGTATGGTTGTTTTACAATGTTGTGTTAGCCTCCACTGCACAACAAAATGAATCAGCCATACACATATGGATATCCCCTTCCTTTTGGACTCTCTTCCCATTTAGGTTACCACAATGTTACTTGCTTTTTAAACACTTTCACACAAAGAAAGAGAAAGGAATGAAAAAGGATAGATGAAACAAAGGTGGCATATTCTTGACAACTGCTGAAGTAGGTGACAGGTATATAGGAATCATCGTGCTATTCTCTCCACTTCTGTGTATGTGTGAAAACTTTCATAATAGAAAACGAACTGCTATATTTAATTCCTTTATGGACTAATATTTTCTTGTTGAACTTTTGTTTTTTCTTGGAATTTCTATGCTTGGAAGTTTCTTTTCTTGAGGACCATACATAAACTTTCAGCATATCTTGAAAAATCATTCTGCTTCTCAAGTACATGCTTGATATCCTATGGAACTCAGTTCCTTCTCAGAGATAAGCCCCTCAGAACCCTCACTTCTTGCTTTGGTCAGGCTAGTTGTCTCCTAGGTCTCTGTGCCATTGATGCTTTAAATCTGCTGTATAATACAGAAAAAGCCTTTTTGGTGGGAGAGAGCCTGCCCCTCCTGGGGTAGGCAATCCTTGGATCCAGCAAACTAACCAGTGCAGAGCCAGACCTCCTCTCTCTGGCCAGTACACCCTGGGAGGCAATATATTCCTCTGCCTTCACCATCCTGGGGCCATGTACCAGACAACTAGGGACCACCACTACAGCTCAGAGTCCACCAAAATTATTCAGACTAGCCACTTCTACACTGCTTGCCCTGCCCCACCCTGCCTTTCCTGAAGAAACCCCAAAAGAAGACTGCCAACACTTTCCTCTGCTCCTGTCTTTCCCACTTGACCAAAACCTGGCACTTCCCCTGGGACCCTGCGTGGCATGCAGTGACCCCTCCCTGAGACCTGGGAGCATGATGAAAGCTGTTTCCTCAGCTTCTCCTGTGTCTCCTCTATGGCTGCACCTGACTGACCATCATATGAAAGAACAGTTATCATTCTACAACGATCCTTAACTCCTGGTTAAAGCTATTGTTTCCTTCAACCCATGTTTTCCTCTTTCTTGGTCTTCTGCCCTATCTTGTTTGATCAATCCCCTATTACATCTTTAAAACGTGCCTCTCACACATCATATTTTAAAAGTGCAACAGAGGATCGTTTGGTTTGAACTGGATGTTGGATATGAGGAAAGAGGGGAATTAAGCACCAACCTATGGGTTGGGTAAATGACGGTGGGGTGGATTTAAAAACCATCATCACTAAGGAGGCCTAGGAACAAAAGGCCAGGGTGGATCTTCAATGCGCACATTGGAACTGTCGAAAGGGGCAGTGGGTCTAGTGGTGGAAGTGAGATGTTGATTCAGGTACTGAAGCTATTAATAAATGAGGGGGAAGTGACTGAGGATACAAAGATAACAGGCAAAAGGAGGGATAAGAGATGGAAAAATCCAATAAAATGTGTTTTAAAGGAGTTGGAGTTTCTGAAGGAGAGAGGAAGAAGTTCAAAATCCATCAAAATACAGTGTTTCCAAGTCCAGTCAAAATGTGCTGGAGAATTGGTCTAGGGTGATACCAGTGGAGATGAAGAGATGTGCCTCATTGGGGGGAATGCAAACGATAAACCCCTTTGGAAGGAGAATTTGACAACATCTAGCAGTATTAAACAGAACTGACTATCTATACGAGGTTATTCATCATACTATTATTTGTAATGGTACAAGACTGGAAGCAACTACATGTCCACCTAGGGATGAATGAGTATATAAAGTGTTACTGCCGACAACAGGGCTTTAGGTAGCTACCAAAAAATGCTATTAATGTGGAAGAAATTCCAGAACATTCAATTAAGAAAAAAGAAAAAACAAGACACATTAATGTTTTACGTAACAAGTGAATGTTTTGTACAACAGATATAAATGTATAAGATGTATATGATGTAGATTTATAAGATGAGCCCAGGACAGCCTGTCTGAAACCAACAAAGATGACAGAAGTCATGTCAAAAAGACTCAAGAGCCAAGTTGAAGAGGCTCCTACTAACCAAAGATGGGACAATTTGAGCAAAAAATAATAATAATGACAACAACTGATTAAAACGCCAAATATATATAAAAAATCCATGGGTGGAACCACTGGGTGAAAGACTGGTGGGGACTCACCATGAAGTCGTCAAACCTTCGCCATCTGAACCCACCCACCAATTTTAGCAACACTGAAAGCGGGACGACAAGATACTATTAATGGGGACACTGTACACTGCACCCCGCCTCCCAAAACTAAACCTGAGTCCGATCAGCCTTTAGATCTACAGGAGATAGAGAGGACAGGGTAACAAGTTAAATAACCACAGGAAGCAATCAGGCAAATCCAGAAAGTGGCATGTTTTCCATCACAACTCACTAGTTCCTACAACAAGTCAATGGAATTTTAAAAGGTGATGAGGGGAGGAGGAACAATAAAAGAAATCTAACAATTAAATATACTAAGTGGACTCTGTTGGATCTTGCTTTGACTAAAACAACTATAAACAACCTTTAGGCAGCTAGGGCAATCTGAGTAGGACTGGGTATTAGATGCTGAGGAAGTATTGTTAATCATGTGGTACTGACATTGTGTTATGTAAGGAAATTTACTCTTTTTTTGAGATGAATAACTAAAGCAGTTTGGAGTTGTAGTAAAACTATTTATTTACTTTATAGTCATCCAACCAAAAAAGGCAGGGATAGACACATAGATGACGAGTGGAACAGGTATGGCCTTGATGCTGGGGCGCAGGTACATAGTAGTTCACTGTGCTCTCTATTTTTGTGTACATCTGGAAAAGTAAAAACAAAACAAACACACACATACCCAAAACAAAGCCTGAGGGTAGAGATCCAGATCTAAAAACCACAGGATTTGAGGAATATGCTGGACAGCAAAGATGAAATGAGCTACGGCTGTTACTCTTAAGAGAAAATCAGAAAAGAGAAACAGATTCTCTTTATAGCACAGAGGATCCTATCTCAGTCAAATGAGGAAGGATTCTGAGAAAAGGGGACAGCTGAACTGCAGTTTTAAAGGGTTAAAGAGTTAACTGGTCAGAGAGAGGATGAGTGGTTCTCCCAGCAACAGTCTGTCCATGTAAATTTTCTTTCCAAAACGCAAATGATAGCATTCTATAAACATACTCTTGCACCTTGCTTTTTTTTTTACATAATACATCTTAGAGACTGTTCCTCAGAAAGCCCTTAAAACAGCTTTTGGTTTCTCAAGGATCTTTGTAATGAAGTCGTATATAAATGAAGATAGTCTATTTTTATTATGCTAAGTACCTATTTTTACTTGTGACAATACCACATACTTCTTATAAAAAAATATCAACAGGGGATTTCCCTGGCAGTCCAGTGGTTAAGACTCCACGCTTCCACTGCAGGGGGCACAGGTTCAACCCCTGGTTGGGGACTAAGATCCCATATGTGCAGACAAAAGAAAAACAAACAAACAAACAAACAACTCGGCTCTCTGCCAAGCCCAACTCCCCCCGAAACCACCCCCTCCCTGGCCCCTCTCATTAAAAAAAATAAATTAATCTAATTTAATTTGCATGGCTTTTAAAAACATATATATATCAACAGTATAAAAATGAAAAAGTAAAAAAACGCTGTTTGTTCCTCCACTCCTACTTCCCAAGAATAAGAGCTTTTAATTTCCTCCCAGACCTTTTCTATAAAAATACATATATATGTAAATACTATTAAATACAAGCAAATGCAATAATATATTGTTCTATACACCTACAGTATCTTATAAAAAACCTAGTCTAGGCACAAAAAATACATTTATATTATTTAAAGTCTCTTAAAGGATTCTGTGATGTGAAATATTAAGAAACTTTACTGTATGTCAACTTACCAACACAGTCACAGCACTCATCCCAAAGCGTCCCGAGACACAGCATACACTCCTTACAGCAGGAACAATTTCCTTCTCCAGGTCGACACTGGCAGAGCTCCTAGAAATGAGACAGATGTTCAAATTTTAAATTCCAAATAACTATATTTAAAATTGTTAATTTTCTGCAGCATAAAAACTCTATAATATTTACATTTATAGTAATTTACTCTTGGCACAATTTTTTTATTCAACATCATTAACTATTTGTAGGAACATAAATATCTACAAGGTAGATAGATTTACATTTTTTTTTTTTTTTTGCGGTATGCGGGCCTCTCACTGCTGTGGCCTCTCCCGTTGCGGAGCACAGGCTCCAGACACGCAGGCTCAGCGGCCATGGCTCACGGGCCCAGCCGCTAGGCGGCACGTGGGATCCTCCCGGACCGGGGCACGAACCCGCGCCCCCTGCATCGGCAGGCGGACTCCCAACCACTGCGCCACCAGGGAAGCCCAGATTTACATTTAAGTACTACTAGATCTAAGTAGATTTAGATTTTCTTTTGGACACATTCAGAAAACACATTTTGGATCCTTTTATCTTATTTTGAAACAAAATGAAAACATTTTACTTTATAACCCATAACTTTACCCCCCATACTACCTCAACGAATAATTCAGCATAAGAACGAAACTTACTTTCCAGCTATTAGATTCACTGTCCAAATTAATCTAAATGCATGGCCAGCCGACCTGTAGCGGGAGTTGTGGTTTCTCAATATGTAAAGTGTGAATAAAAGCATGTTTTAAAAACTATTTTCATTGATCTACAATATACTGAAACAGTGTGCTTGGCGTGGCAGTCTGTTTACAAAGAAGGCAGTGATTCTTCCCCTCCCCATGTCAACCCTCTTTGCAGCTCCTCTGATCAAGAGACAGGGTCTATTTCCAGACCCCTTGAATGAAAGTGATCATGAAACTTGCTCTGACCAACAGAATTTGGTGGAAGTGATTTAGTGTCAGTTCTGAGTCTGGGCCTCAAGAGGTCTGAAGTGTTTCCACTTGTTCTCTTAGAACTTTGCCCAGCTGCCATGTGAAGCCTGGGAGAGGGCCACATGGACAAGTCCGTCCATCTTGAAGCCATCCCAGTTCGGCCAGCCTCCAACCAACTCAGCAGCTGACAACAGACACAAGAATGAGCCCAGAAAACCCACCCAGCTGATAGAGGCCAAATTGCTGACCCACAGAAACAAGAGCAAAATAAACAGTTATTGTTTCAAGTCAGGAAGCTTTGGGATGGTTTGTTACTGCACGAAAACTAATTAACATGGCTTGCTTTGTACATGAAGCTTCAAGGTAATTCCTTTAGCCTTCCCTCTGCCCCTCCCCTGGCCACCAGAGAGTCACTGCTAAACAAACCCAACCTAAAGGGAAATTCCGTGGCCACACGGCTCAGTTGGTTTTCCCTGGTTGATGAGATATTATATATATTTTTAAAAAGTTAAACATGCACATAATATTTATCCCTATTAAAGTCATCTTATTATGTTTCTAGACGACTGGAGATAATCATTCTAATATGACATAATTTTTTGCAAACTGGTATTTTTCCAGTTTTAGTGAGAAATAATTGACATACATCACTGTCTAAGGTGTACAGCATGATGGTTTGATTTACATTTATTGTGAAATGATTACAATAGGTTTAGTTAACATCCATCATCTCATATAGATAAAATAAAAAGAAAAGAAAAAATATTTCTCCGTGTGATGAGAACTCTTAGGATCTGCTCTCTTAACAACGTTCCTATACATCATATAGCAGTAGTGACTGCAGTCACCATGTGGTACATTACAGACCTAGTATTTATTTATCTTATAACTGCAAGTTTGTACCTGCTGACCGCCTTCCTCCAATTCCCCCTCCCCATGACCCCATTTCTGGTAACCACAAGTATGATTTCCTTTTCCATGAGTTTGTTGGGGATTTTTTGCTCTTATTTCACTTAGCATAGTTCCTTCAAGGTCCATCCATGTTGTTGCAAATGGTAGGATTTCCTCATTTTTTATGGCTGAAGAGTATTCCATTATAAACATATACCACAACTTCTTTATCCATTTATCCACCAATGGAAACTTAGGTTGTTTCCATATTTTGGCTATTGTAAGTAATGCTGCTATGATCATGGGGGTGCAGATACCTTTTGGAGTTAGGTTTTTGCTTCCTTTGAATATATCCCCAGAAGTGAAATTGCCAGATCATGTGATGGTTCTATTTTTGATTTTTTGAGGAACCTCCAAAATGTCTTCCACAATGGCTACACCAATTTACATTCCCATCAACAGTGCACAAGGGTTCCCTTCTCTCTACACCCCTACCCACACTTGCTATCTCTTATCTTTTTAATGATGGCCATCATGGCCATTCCAACAGGTGTGATGTGATAGCACACTATAGTTTTGATTTGCACTTTCCTGATGATTAACGATATTGAGCATCTTTTCATGTACCTGTTAGCCATTCATATATCTTCTTTGAAAAAATGTCTGTTTTGGTCCTTTGCCCATTTTTAAATTGGATTCTATTTTTTTTTTTGCTATTGAGTTGTGTGAGTTCTTTATATATTTTGGATATTAACCCCTTATCAGATATAGCAACACTGACATTTAATTCCTTTTCTCAAAAAGTCCCCTAGCTATTACACAATTACACAGCACTTTCAAGAATCAACACTTGCTGGGAATTCCCTGGTAGTCCAGTGGTTAAGACGCCATATTTTAGTACCATGGAATTCTATACTTGGGCCACATGCATGTAATGCACACCTTGAGTAACCTTGCTAGGCCTGATGGAAAGAGAGGGACTAAAAGGGCACGGCCTTCCTGAGAAGTACAGGTGCTTCATCATAAAATTGGTGATGCCTGATTCACACCAACTCAAACTTACTTGGAAATTTAGAAAAACAGAGCTGCCAAAGCTGTATGTTGTGACTTGTTGCTCCATAAAAACCTGTCTGTCGTCTTTGGAGTGAGAGAACATTTTCTTAGTACACATTTTTAAAAAAATACCATCAGAGTTAAGGATATTGATACTTTTTGTTCTTAAGTTTTTTGGTTTTTTTTTTTGTCGTATGCGGGCCTCTCACTGTTGTGGCTTCTCCCGTTGCGGAGCACAGGCTCCGGACGCGCAGGCTCAGCGTCCACGGCTCACGGGCCCAGCCGCTCCGCGGCATGTGGGATCTTCCCGGACCGGGGCACGAACCCGTGCCCCCTGCATCGGCAGGTGGACTCTCAACCACTGCGCCACCAGGGAAGCCCTGTTCTTAAGTTTTAAAAAGGTTGCAACTTAGTCACAAGAAATAAAGTTTTTTAAAATTTTAATTTACATTATCCATAGAAAATATTCCTTTACTATCTTGTGTAAATTTACATTATCTACATAGCTCAGGAGAAACATATTAGGAAAGTAACAAACTTATTCAAAGAATAAGTCTCTCCTTTTTCCTATCACAGCTTTCAAATGGTAGCCTGTTAAATTAATTACTGTATATTATGCTAAATAATTTTAAAATGAATGTCGATTTAATGGACATTAGAGAAATCTGAGTCTTCAAAGCATTCATTCTACCTTTTAGTGTCAGGTTTTTGTGAGGTGTTTTAAACTGGAATGAAAGGGTGGACGATAACATCAGATGACTGCTAACTAATGGAAGGTTAAAACTCAGACTATTAAAAGGTACTTGAACTTGCCTTATCTACCCCTTAAGATTAAATGTATTTCACACCCTCTTAATAGATGCCTATCCTGTACTTTTACATGTCAGTGTGACAGAACAATGCACTGAAGTAACATGCTTAATGACTTTTAATTTACTGATAGAATACAAAGTGAGAAGCTCTAGGAAGCCGAGACATGGGAGAAATGACTGAAACACAGGCTTTATTACTATACCATTAACAGACAAAAATCCAGGTTAAGACTTCATTGGTAAAAATTACTGCTAAAACTGGCTGAATGCTAACTAATATTTTCTTTCCATCTTACTACAAAATAGAATGAAAAATCTGTCTTAATAAAGCCAATATGATTTCATAAATTATGAGATTTCAGAGAGTAAATAAGCTTCAAAATGTACCAAACAATCTGTATTCTTCAAAACTCACGCAAGCATTCTTTCCAGGAGATTGGAAAATAATGGAAACGAGCTCCTCAAACAAACTTTTTAGCCAGTATTACACATTTAACTTCTCAATTTCCAGGAGAAAAATAATACACAGGCAAAGTTAACATATGGCATTTTGGATCTCAAAAACCTCACTGCAAATCTAAAGAGAAAAAATTTGTGGAAATGATTTGTTTTGTTTCTATGTTCTCAAGTCAAAAAAGGAAAGGAAACAATGAATTTCTATGTGTAAATAATTATGAATAACAAACGTGTAGCTCATCAAGAAATCCATTACTTTCTATTCACTTTATGTGTACTTCAGAATCACACTATTAAATAAGTTTGGTCATAAACACATTTGGAAATACATTTTAATTTTTTTGACAGCTAGCAAACTATGGTTGGGAAGAATGTTTCTAAATATAAAAAAAAAATTTTAAGGTGCTTTGAAGTCACATACTGGAAATACAAAAGAAAGAAAACACACCAAAACATAACTATGAAGAATCAAGGATCACAGAAAAACATAAAAAATTACTCCATTTAAATTAAGTAGAATCTTTTCTTCAGGACACTTAAAAAGAAATCTTTACTTTAGTTGTTTTATTTATGAGAACATAAATGAATCTTCTATAACTAGAAAGGCTTTGCTAAAGAGGCTAGAATCAAGATAAAAGGAATGCTTTAAATTTTTAAGAGTTTTTTTTTTAAATCATAAAAGACTTTGAAAAAAATCTACCAGAGTAGAAGGAAAAAGCACCCAAGTTCCTCCCACTTCGGTAAATTCCTATGCGTTTCTAACAAAATAATGATGGCGCACTCCCCTGATTTAAAAAGTATTTCCCTATTGTATCAATAAAAATCTGTCAACATAACGGCTCCATAATGGAACATATTATATACCAAAGTTCAGAGGCAGGCCTTAAATACTTCATCTCTTTCACAGCTTGTCCATGTTCTCATTCTGTATCACTGCCTTCAGAAACGTCATTATTATATTCCCTGTCACTATTACTTCAAAGTCATCCGTATTAACTAGAAAGAGGGTTGTGCTGAGATGTGGGATTCCTGTGTGGACTGGCTATTTACGTAATTCACTAACCTTCCTATGATTAACCTTGAGCACTGCGCAGTCGGCTGAACGTGGGATCCCAAGCAAACACAGCATTCACAGAAGAAAGGTGGATCCAGTGTCTCCACTCATTTCCTGCCACAGCCTCCCCCAAAATTCCTAAGTGGGTTTTATGTAACATTAACAGGCACTGTGCTAAGTGTTTTATATGCATTATCTTGGAGCTCATAAAACCTTTATCAAGGTATTATTCACCTTCATTTTCATATAAGGTGATGAATTTGTACATCATTCAATTAGTAAGTGGCTGAGATTTGACCCCAGTTTTGGATAGCTATTGCTGCTTTTTAAACAATGAGATGAGAAATATAAAGCTTATTTCTTATTAATTTAGCATCTCAATAATTATAGTTATTACTTTCTTAGAGAGAATGAGCCCATAATTAAACTTAGCTAACCCTTCAGGTTGTTTAATCAAAGGCACTATTATATCTTTCACTCTCAGTACCTGAATACAATTACAAGTGCTATCGCCAAAGTTTAATCATTGTTTGTAAAGGTAAAATAAGTATCAATGGCAAGAGTTGCAAAACCAGTGTGTTGGGATTTAATACTTAATTCTTTTTTTTGCTTGGGCCCGTTAATGATCGCATCATCTGCCTCCCTGGTCTGGAAGTCCCAGGGAAAGTATGGGCGCTGCTCCTGGTACAGATGAAAGGCTGGAAGGGATGGGTCAGTGATCCAGCCCAACTGGGCTCCGACGTCAGATCTTCTGCCACAGGGTTGCTCCTGCCACCACTGCTTCCGCGTGTCAGAGCCAGAGTGACGTGGATCGTGAAGTACCACGCTAGATGTTCTTAAAGTGTAATCACACCGTTCAATACATTTATGGTGGAAAAAATTATAACATTATACTAAATAGAAAACAGAAATTTATACATTTGAGCTATCCTACGTTGACCAGAATGAGTATTTAGAGATAATTTGGCAATTTGCTTTAAAAACTTATATGAAGGGACTTCCCTGGTGGCACAGTGGTTAAGAATCCGCCTGCCAATGCAGGGGACACAGGTTCGAACTCTGCTCCAGGAAGATCCCACATGTCGCGGAGCAACTAAGCCCGTGCGCCACAACTACTGAGCCTGTGCTCTAGAGACTGCGAGCCACAACTACTGAGCCCGAGCGGCACAACTACTGAAGCCTGTGTGCCTAGAGCCCACTCTCCGCAACAAGAGAAGCCACCGTGATGAGAAGCCCGTGCACCGCAACAAAGAGTAGCCCCCGCTTGCTGCAACTAGAGAAAGCCCACACACAGCAAAGACCCAACACAGCCAAAAATAAATTTTAAAAAAAGTATTTTACATTTGTATTATTGAAAATCTTGAATATGACAAAGAATTTCAATTTTTTTATGCCAGAAGACAGATTTTATATAATTATTAAATCAACTTTAATGGAAAATCTTGTTCTCTATACATCTAAGGTTCTGGTGAGATCTTAATCCATGCAAAATAAATGGCGGGGGGGGGGGTAATTATTCATCTAAGACTAAGCCTAGATTTTAAGAGTTAAAATTTATTTTATAAACTTCCAAATTTCCAGGTCAGAGATGGAAACTAATAACTTGAGGGAAATTTTTATTTATATTCTGATGTAAAGTTGCTGATAAATATCTCCATTCTTTAACTGTTGCCAAAATCTGAGGGATTTGTTAGCAATGTTGTTAAAACAGGGAAGTATCACCATTGAAAACAACATTATAGTCTAGCAGACAGCAAATGACTTGGATTTACAGAATCTGGATTCAAGTCCTGGCCCGTAAACTGCAGCATGTAACACCAAATCTCAGCTTTTCAGATACTTTGTGATCCAGCAATCCTACTCCTAGGTATTTAATCAAGAGAAATGAAAACATACATCCACACAAAGACCTATACATGGAAGTAAATAACTTCATTCATAATCACCAAAAACTGGAAACAAGCCAGTACAGAAACAAGCAGTACAGAAGGTAGCTCAGAAAATATATTTCTCTATTCTACTTTCAAGCTAAAACTAAACTTCTCTAAACTAACATACTTTTTTTAAAAACAAAGAAACATAAAACAATGCTGGTGAAAAATGCAAAATGTGAAAGCTGTATATATAATATACAACCTTTATTCTATGTTTAGGTGTTAAAAATCACCTAAACATAGAATAAAAAGGACTATATCAAATATAAAGAGTAGTCTGTGTTTAGAAAACAGGACTATAAATGATTTAGTTTCCTTTTTCTACTTCTATGTATTTTGTGGATTCCTTTGAGAACAAAATATTTTTATAATGGCAAGTAAACATTTTAAATTTAAGCAGTAGGACTTCTGAAGATCCAGTTTAATTTCATACAATAAAAAAAACATACTCAAAAACACAAATTAATGTTCTTAAATATTAAATCAAACAAACTATAAGTGTTTATAATATCTTGACCTAAAACCCCCAGGAATGTAAGAACAAAGGTAATTATGAAAATGAACACTGTATAAGCATCAGTAACCAACAAGACTGTACCTGTGCTGATACTATTTTCACAACCCTTATATAGGTCAAATGGATATTTAAAAACCAATATATAAACAACACACCCTCGAACAATTAGCCTTTATTCAAAACAATAAACATAATTATAATTACGTTACAACAAATCTGTTTTGACAAATTAATACTCTTTAAGGAGGCCATCAGACAGACTTTCAAACTCGGAACAGAAGTATCTAAACCAAATCCTATCACCATGTTCTTTATACATTCAAACGGTTGCCTTGAAAATAATATAAACAAGTGAAATACAGAAAACAGAATTTATCCTTTTGGCTAAATAGATCAGCATACAAGTTCATGTACATACATGATCTACCAAAATATATCAAACGACACCCATTTCTTATATAAACCTTGTAACAAAATTTTAATCCTACTTACTACAAAAGTACCCCAAAGCATTTCTTTAAAATCATCCAGGTGAGGTGAAATAGGGGCAGGTAGAGATGAGACTGGACCAGCCATATGCTGACGACTGGTGAAGCTAAGTGACGGGTAAATAGGGACTTTACTATTCTCCCTATTAAAATTATATTTGAAAACTTCCAAGTGTCCCAATGAAATCCTCATCTTTGGTCTTCTTTTTTTTGAGGGGGGGGGGACATGGCACATGACTTGTGGGATCTTAGTTCCCCAACCAGGGATCGAACCAGTGCCCCCTGCAGTGGAAGCACAGAGTCCTCACCACTGGACTGCTAGGGAAGTCCCCCTCATCTCTGGTTTTTTAAAATAAATTTATTTATTTATTTGTTTTTATTTTTGGCTGTGTTGGGTCTTCGTTGCTGTGCGCGAGCTTTCTCTAGTTGTGGTGAGCGGGGGCTACTCTTCCTTGTGTTGCATGGGCTTCTCATTGTGGTGACTTCTCTTGTTGAGGAGCATGGGCTCCAGGCGCCCAGGCTTCAGTAGTCGTGGCTCGCAGTGTCTAGAGCACAGGCTCAGTAGTTGCGGTGCACAGGCTTAGTTGCTCTGTGGCATGTGGGATCTTCCTGGACTAGGGCTCAAACCCGTGTCCCCTGCACTGGCAGGCGGATTTTTAACCACTGCACCACCAGGGAAGCCCTCATCTTTGTTTTCTTGTTTTTTTTTTTTGTTGTTAACTATATTTATTTATGGCTGCGCTGGGTCTTTGTTGCTGCGCGGGCTTTCTCTAGTTGCGGTGTGCGGGCTTCTCAATGCGGTGCCTTCTCTTGTTGCAGAGCACAGGCTCTAGGCATGCAGGCTTCAGTAGTTGTGGCGTGCAGGCTCAGTAGTTGTGGCTCGTGGGCTCTAGAGCGCAGGCTCAGTAGTTGTGGCCTACTGGCTTAGTTGCTCTGCGGCATGTGGGATCTTCCCAGTCCAGGGCTTGAGCCCATGTCCCCTGCCTTGGCAGGCGGATTCTTAACCACTGTACCACCAGGGACGTCCCCTTCATCTTTGTTTTAATGTAATAATTCAACAGGTGAAACAGCCAGTGAAAATAAATTTTAGTCTCCACTTATAAACTTTATCAGCTATTCTAACTGCTAACATTTGAAGGGAAACAAAACTTACTCTTCCCTTAAATTACATCAGGTCTAACTCATTACTTTTATTTTTTTAAGATTTACTTATTTATTTACTTATTTCAGCTGCACCAGGTCTTAGCTGCAGCACGCAGGATCTTTGTTGCAGCATGTGGGCTCTAAGTTGCAGCATGCGGGCTCTTAGTTGCAGCATGCGGGCTCTTAGTTGCAGCATGAATGCCAGATACAGTTCCCTGACCAGGGATCAAACCCCAGCCCCCTGCATTGGGAGCGTGGAGTCTTACCCACCGGACCACCAGAGATGTTCCTAACTCATTACTTTGGGATATTAATTTCAGAGATTTTCATGAGGTATTAACTGAAGCAAAACAGGACAAAAATAAGTTAGAGTCACAACTTTTAAGAGCAGGGAAGCAGAAAAAAGAGAGAATACACTATAGGAAAATAAAGTAGTGTTTATAAAAGGAAAGAGGGAACATTGTATACTATATGCCAAAATATTACTAGTAGAGTAACAAATCAAGATAACTGTATGGGCTTCCCTGGTGGCGCAGTGGTTGAGAGTCCGCCTGCCGATGCAGGGGACACGGGTTCGTGCCCCGGTCTGGGAAGATCCCTCATGCTGCGGAGCAGCTGGGCCCGTGAGCCATGGCCGCTGAGCCTGCGCGTCCGGAAGCCTGTGCTCTGCAGTGGGAGAGGCCACAACAGTGAGAGGCCCGTGTACCGCAAAAAAAAAAAAAAAAAAGATAACTGTAGCAAAAAAACTAATATGGAATTTAATTAGCACTCATTAAGGAAAAAGGAAGAGAAAGTTAATTTTTTAGTTTGCTGTGATTAAGAAATTCCTGATGTTACCTGAACTATTTATATTTTTAACTTAAAACAAAATACATTAAAAAAAACTAGAATTATTAATGAGAAACTACTTTGAAATCCCAACTTATTTCAGATAATCTAAGATTTCTTTAGTAGTTAAATCAATTTTTAGAATAGAAAAAAAGCAGACTGTTGATTTAGTATATAAAAGCGTTAAATAAATATTCAGAAAACCAGTAAAGTGCTAAAAGAATGCATCAATGATCTCTGAACCTAAGTTTGAATATCTTCATGAAATATAAAGTTTACATCATCCTAAATATGACCATAAATATTAGCTAAAAGTACTCACAAATCAGTAAGGAGTTTTTCAGTTTTTGTTTTTTAATATATTTTTTAATTTATTTATTTTTGGCTGCATTGGGTCTTCGTTGCAGTGCACAGGCTTTCTCTAGTTGTGGTGAGTGGGGGCTACTCTTCGTTGCAGTGCACGGGCTTCTCATTGCGGTGGCTTCTCTTGTTGCATGCAGAACATGGGCCCTAGGCATGCGGGCTTCAGTAGTTGTGGCACACGGGGCTCAGTAGTTGTGGCTCGTGGGCTCTAGAGCACAGGCTCAGTAGTTGTGGCACATGGGCTTAGCTGCTCCGCAGAATGTGGGATCTTCCTGGACCAGGGCTTGAATCCATGTCCCCTGCATTGGCAGGTGGATGCTTAACCACTGTGCCACCAGGGAAGCCCTGGTTTTTCAGTTCTTAATACAAAATGGGTCTTGAGATTTCTGGTGTAGAAGCATAATATTGATTCAAATTTTAAATGCTCTTTTCACAAAAGCAGAAGAAAAAACAAGTAAAGATCTTATTAAAAGCAAAATCCTGTTTTACCATCTTTCCCCTGAAAGAAGACAGCTCAACCACTCATTATATGAGCAAAGGAACACACGAAGATGACAATATTACTTTCCTGATGTTAAAATTACATTTCTTTCCTGTCAGAAGCACAAAATAAATATTTACGTAGGGACCACCCTTCTGCGTAGCAACTTGTAGGAGAGGCAGGAATGACTGTGCTGGTAAAAAACATTTACACAAGCCTGAGCTTCCAGGGAAAATGTTTTATATTTAGTTACTTCATGAGTTGTGGAGGGCTCAACATAAACAAATGTTCTAACTTACCCTCACAGTACAGCATTTCAACACTACAGATGTTGTTCAAACCAAATAACTAAAAGAAAAGCGAAACTCCCTCTTAGGAGGGAAGTTTCTTTACACTTCTATAGCATGGCGTTTCTTAAAGTTCTTATCTCTCACCTTCATTTCTGTGCATGTTTGTCTCTAAGTTTAAGGAGAAAAGCTATCATTGCCATCTAAAATGTCAACGTGCCTCGTACTTTGTTGAATGTGAAAGTGGAATTTTAATAACTTAGTAGTGTGATGGCAAACAAAGCCCCAGCAATTCTTCACCTTTTCAGGGCAATCAACCACTTTGAGAACCTCCTGAAAGCTATGGACTTTTCTCCTAGAAAACAGTACATTTGCAAATTTGAATATAATTCTGGGGATCCCCTTTAAGAGAAGCACCAAAGAGGCCTAAGGACACCAGCTGACAGTTCTTGGCACATGAAACGCCAATAGCCAATCTATTCCTCAACTGAAGAGAACAGGAATAAAAGAGGGCACTAAAGTTCAAGTTTCTATCAAACCACAGAGGCAACCCCCAACACTAGGGCACAAAGACAAGAACCAAGCATCTACCAACCAACCACCACCCAGACCACAGCAAGAACACCAGCCGTTCAAAACAAACAAACCAAAAACTTCTCTGCAGGAAAATAATCAGCCTCAGAGCAGAAAACACACTCCAGCATCAAGGGCTTCCCTGTCCCTCAGGCGATACCCTCCAGTCTGTGTATGTCAGCCCTCCCCACAAACACAGTCTCCCAATCAGGCTTTTTTTTTTTTTTTTTTTTTGCGGTACGCGGGCCTCTCACTGTTGTGGCCTCTCCCATTGCGGAGCACAGGCTCTGGACACGCAAGCTCAGCGGCCATGGCTCACGGGCCCAGCCGCTCCGCGGCATGTGGGATCTTCCCGGACCAGGGCACGAACCCGTGTCCCCTGCATTGGCAGGCAGACTCTCAACCACTGCGCCACCAGGGAAGCCCCCAATCAGGCTTTTATGCTTCATTCCTAACTATAATGGACAACTAAGGAACACTATACATTTGAGGAAAGCCTCCTGCATGAAAGAGATATAAATTGAAAGAAAAAAATAATCTTGGAAGAAAGAGAAATCCACGTAACAGAATGGGGAGGTGAGGGGTGGAGACACACCTCCATCTCCATCAGTAAAATTTCCAGTAAGTATTCTCAGGATATCTGAGAAAACAGTGCATTCAAATACAAGTAAAAGTGTTAAAAGAAAAATTAACAAGCAGAAAATAAGAAGTAAAATTTTAAAGTTATTGCTAAAATTTAAAAATTCAATAGAAAGGGTTCAAAGGTAAAGTCAAGGAACTCTCCCAAAAAGCAGAATAAGGTGAAAACAGATTTAAGATTTATGACACTACATACAAGCAACGAACAACCTGAAAATGAGATTAAGAAAACAGTTCCATTTACAACAACATCAAAAAGAATAAAATACCTATGAGTAAACCTAACAAAAGAAGTATAAGACCTGTACGCTGAAAACTACAAAATACTGTTGAAAGAAATGAAAGAAAAATTTAAACAAAAGGAAAGACACTCCTTGCTCATGAATCAGAAGACTTAATACTGTTAACATGGCAATAATTCCCAAATTGATCTACAGAGTCAACGTAAACCCAATCAAAATCACAGCTGGCAATACCAAAGGCACAATCTATGAAAGGAAAAAATGGGTAATTTGGACTTTTAAAATTTAAAACTTCTGCTCTGCAAAAGACACTGTCAAGAGATTAAGAAGACAAGCCAGGGGACTTGCTGGGAGGTCCAGTGGTTAAGACTTCGCCTTCCAACGCAGGGGGTGTGAAGTTTGATCCCTGGTTGGGGAGCTAAGATCCCACGTGCCTTGCAGCCAAAAAACCATTAACATAAAAATACAGAAGCAATACTGTAACAAATTCAATAAAGACTTTATTTATTCAATAAAGACTTTATTTATTCAATAAAGACATCAAAAAAAATCTTAAGAAAAAGAAAACAAGAAGACAAGCCACAGACAGGGAGAAAATGTTTGCAAGAGACACATCCGATAAAGGACTGTTAATCCAAAAGATACAAAGAACTCTTAAAACTCAACAGGAAGAAAATGAACAGCTCAATTTAAAAATGGGCAAAAGACATAAAGACACCTCACCAAAGAGGATATACAGACGGCAAATAAAGCATATGAAAAAAAGCTCAACGTGTCATTAGGAAATTGCAAATTAAAACAACGAGATACCAATATACACCAATTAGAACAACTAATATTCAAAACACTGACAGCAGCAAATGCTGGTGTGGATGTGGAGCAACAGGAACTCTCACTCACTGCTGGTGGGAATGCAAAACCGTACAGCCACTTTAGAAGACAGTCTGGCAGTTTCTTACAAAAGTAAACACACTCTCAGCATATGATCCAGCTATTGTGCTCCTTGGTATTTACTCAAATGAGTTGAAATTTTATGTCCACACAAAAACCTGCACATGGATGTTTGTAGCAGCTTTATTCTTTTTTTTTTTTTTTTTTTTTTTTTTGTGGTACGCGGGCCTCTCACTGTTGTGGCCTCTCCCGATGCGGAGCACAGGCTCCGGACGCACAGGCTCAGCGGCCATGGCTCACGGGCCTAGCTGCTCCGTGGCATGTGGGATCTTCCCGGACCGGGGCACGAACCTGTGTCCCCTGCATTGGCAGGCGGACTCTCAACCACTGCGCCACCAGGGAAGCCCGCAGCTTTATTCTTAATTGCAAAACTTGGAAGTAATCAAGATGTCCCTCAATGAGTGAATAGAAAACAAACTGTGATACACCCATAAAATGGAATATAAATAAGTAAGCTATCAAGCCACAGAAAAACATGCAGGAACCAAAAATGCATACTGCTAAATGAAAAGAAGCCAGCCTGGAAGGGCTACATACTGTATAACTCCAACTGTATAACATATTGAAACAGCAGAATTATATAGACAGTAAAATGCAGTGGGGGATGCAGAGGCCATGTGGAAGCACAGGGGATTTTTAGGGCAACAAAACAATTCTGTGTTACACTGTAATGGCAGATATATGACATTATACATTTGTCAAATCCATAGAACTGTCGAACACAAAGCATGAACCCTAATGTAATGTAATGTGGACTTTAGTTAATAATAGTATGTCAATACTGGTCCATCAATTGTAACGAATGTACAAACTAATGCAAGATGTTAATAGTAGGGGAAACAGTGGGTATGTGTAGGGGAAAGGAGTATATGGGATCCTTCTGCATTTTCTGCTCAGTTTTGCTGTAAACCAAAAACTACTCCAATTAATAAAGTCAAATATATTTATATATAAAAGTCCTAGCTGGCTTTATTACAGAAATCAACAAGCTGACCCTAAAATTTATATGGTAATGCCAGGGCCCAAAGTATTAAAAACAAATCTTGAAAAACAACAAAATTAGAAAATTCATACTTTGTGTTTGTTAAACATACCACAAATCTACAGTAATCAAGACAGTGTGGTACTGGCAAAAAGATAGATATATAAATCAATGGAATACAACTGAGAGTCCAAAAATAAACTCTTACATTTATGGTCAAATAATTCTCAACAAGAGTGTCAAGATAATTCAACAGAGAAAAAAATAATATTTTCAACAAATGATGCTGAGACAACTAGATATCCATACACAAAAGAATAAATTTGGACCCCTACCTAATACCATATATAAAAATCAACTCAAAATAAATTGCAGACCTAAATATAAGAGCTAAAACTACAAAATTCTTAGAAGAAAATAGACAAGTATATTTATAACCCTGAGTTAGGCAATGGTTTCTTAGCTACAACACCAAATGCAAAAGCAACAATAAATAAATAAATAAGACTGCATCAAAATTTAAAACTTTTGTGTTGCAAATAATACCATCAAGAAAGTGAAAAGACAACCCACAAAATGGGAGAAATTATTTGCAAGTCATATATCTGATAATGGACTTGTACCCAGAATATATAAATAACTCTTATAACCTAACAATAAAAGGACAATAAGCCAATTAAAAAAATGGGCATTGGTTCTGAATAGACACTTCTCCAAGGAAGATATATGAATGCCAATAAGCACATGAAAAGATGCTCAATATCATTAGTCGTTAGAGAAATGCAAATCAAAACCACTTCACACCCACTAAGATGCCTATAACAAGTGCTGGTGAGGATGTAGAAAAATTGGAACCTGCATACACAGTGGTGGAAATGTATACAGCCACTTTGGAAAATACTTTAGTGGTTCCTCAAAATGTTAAACATAGAAAATATGACCCAGCAACTCTACTCCTAGGTATATACCCAAAAGAAATGAAAACAGATACCCACATAAAAACTTATACACAAATATCCACAGCTCCATTACTTGCATAGCCAAAAGGTGGAAACAATCTAAACATTCATCAACTGATGAATGGATAAATTAAATGTGGCATATCCATACAGTACAATATTATTTGACCATAAAACAACAAAGTACTGATACATACTGTAATACAGATGAATTGTGAAAGCATTATGCTCAATAAAAGAAGACAGGCATAAAAGACAACATATTGTATGATTCCATTCATATTAAATGTCCAGAATAGGCATATAGAGATACTCTGATTAAAAAAATATATATTTAACACATAATAATAGTTGGTTGCTTTCTCTAGAACTATGTAGAATTAGAAGGAAACTCTGAGATCACCCAGCCGGTCAAGTCACAGTGAAGATGTGGCAGATTGTATTTTCCAAATATGGCCACGTCATTCACCCCATCCACTAAGCTCTCCTTAGTGTTACACTCATGCTCCTCCATCAGAGGCGAGGCCTGTGTACCCTCCTCTTAAATCCAGGTGGGCCTACCACCATGATGGAAGTAACACCATAACCTCAATGGTGTGGCCATAAAAGGCAATACAGCTTCCCCTGCTGTGTTTCGTGAGACACATGGTCTTGGAAGCCCTGAGCCAACATATAAGGAATCTGGCTAGTCTTAAGCCAGCATGCTGGAGAAGTCATACAAAGAGACTACTGACAGGGAGGGAGGAAAGGAGGGGAGAGAGAGAGGGGGCCAGGGGGGTGAGAGAGAGAGAGAACGAAGAATCTTCCCAGCCTAGCTTTGTGATACCCAATACAGCAGTCACTAGCCACATGCAGCTGTTTAAATTTAAATTAATTAAAATGATTAAATTTAAAAATCTGCTTTTCAGCCACACTAGTCATATTTCAAGTGCTTAACAACCACGTGACTAGTTTCTACTGTACCTGACAGGGCTGATGTAGACCATTTCTATCATCATAGAAAGTTCTAGTGGACAGCGGTGCCTCAGGTAATTTCAGCTGCCAGCCTTCAGGCCGCCCCAGCTAATAATGTTGTGTGGTGCAGATGAACTACCAAGCACCACACAGGATGCAAATTCATGCTCAAAATAAACGTTGTTGTTGTTTCCAGCCACTGACCTTTGGGGTGGTTTGTCACACGGCCACAGTGAGGGAATGCAAGGAGAGTTAAGGGCAGAATGTGAAATAATCAGCGGAGTCCATAAAACCAGGTAAATGGTAGAACCAATCACATTTCACTGCAATGTCTAGGAATAAATGAACAAGAAAACCCTCAATACTCGAGGCCTCTATCATTTTAACCCCAAGCACCCTGCCACTATGCACCAGAAGCACTGTCTCTACTATTCCAGAAAAAGATTTGATGGTTCCTAGTTCTGAAGGAACAGGAATCAGAAATGTTTGCATCAGTGAATTAGTGGTTTAAAAAGAAAAAAAAAAAAAAGAGTCCTACCTTCTTTCCAATGAGTTTACTAAAATCACCATTTAACAAGCAGGTGAAGCTTCACCTGATTTTCCAGTTTTTACACTTAATTTTTACTCTACTTTTTGAAGCATTTTGCAAGTATTACAGAATTTTAAACTGAAAAACAAAACAAACAAAAACTTCTGAGAGTTTTTACCTATAGTAACCAAACGCTTTCTTCTTTAAATACTGCATTACCAAGCAAGGTCTTTCAAATAGAATCCAATTTTTAATTATTTGAATAATGGAAATTACAGACTTGGAGAGTCAAAAAATAATCTGAGATTTAAGTAAATTTCTACCTAAACATGAATATAGCAATTGTTATGAGACTTTATTTCCAATAATGAATAATGAAGATACATTGAAACAACGTGGGAAGTGGCACAGATTCACCTCTGACCACAGCACAAAGCTGGACTTCATGAGAAAACTACCAAATTTTCAGCCAGCACAAGCCTAAGCCGACGTGCCATATCAAAACTTCCATGTAGGGACTTCCCTGGTGGCGCAGTGGTTAGGAATCCGCCTGCCAGTGCAGGGGACATGGGTTTGAGCCCTGGTCCGGGAAGACCCCACATGCCGCGGAGCAACTAAGCCCGTGCGCCACAACTACTGAGCCCGCGCGCCACAACTACTGAGCCCGCGCGCCTAGAGCCCGAGCTCCGCAACAAGAGAGGCCACCACGACAAGCCTGTGCACCGCAACGAAGAGTAGCCCCCGTCTGCCACAACTAGAGAAAGACTGCACGCAGCAAAGAAGACCCAATGCAGCCAAAAAAAAATTAAATTAAATTAAAAAAAACTTCCATGTATAAAACTACGTGATATTAAAGAATTATTGTTAATTTTTAAAGTGCTAATAGTATGTTTTCAAGAGTTCTTATCTTTCAGAGATAGACTATACATTTATGATAAAATAATATCAGGGGTCTGACTGACACTAAACAGAGCTATAGGGTGAACAGTGCAGGGGAACAGAGATGAAGTAAGGGTAGCCCCGAGTGAATGATGGCTGTAACTGCTGATTATTACTGCTGTTCATTATACTCTTCCCTCTTCTATTTATGCTTAAAAACATCCATAGTGAAAACCCTAACCCTAACCAACCAACCTCTCTAGTTAAATGTTTTGGTTAAAATGCAAAGTGAGGGTACAGAGTATGAGATGGTGACCACCACACTCACATAAAGGCCAGGCTTCCCAAAATTTTAATTATTAATGAGGACCAAAATGTCACAAATCAGCACATAATACCTCTCATCTATAAAAATTATTACCACTTCTAGTACATACAAATGCTCTCATGTCAGGATTACAGCTAAGAGGTAGCTGAGTCATACTTTATACAGAATTCTAATATGTGTGGTTACTGAATTTCTTAGCCAACAGCTGGAAGAGAGGCTAATAAATACAGACCCAAGACTGCTGACGGTCTAACAGGATGGGAAAAGAAAGAACAGCTGTGTAAGACATGAAGTTCACCACTAATTAATGCAACTTTAAGAACAGTAATAACCAGTATGTGTATGGAAAGGCCACAGGCTTCGGGTTCAAATACAGGCCACCTTCCACAGCCACTTAATAGCTCTGTAAACTAAGCCATTACTTAACCTCACTTCTCTCTTCAGAAAGGCTTGCCTTGATGGCTGAGAGAGAGATCACTGTCAAGCATCTTGGAAGCACATTCTCCCAACACCTGCAACCTTGAGAAACCCTGACCCTGAATCCCCCAGCTCAGCTGCTCCTAGGTTCCCAACCATCAGCAACTGCGTAAATAATAAATGTTTACTGCATTAAGTTGCTGTTTGGGGTAACTTGTTACTTAGAACAGACAATTAGTGTATTATATTTAGGGAACAGTTTGTCTATGATTTGACTAGCTAAATTTTTTTTCTAAATATAGTGAGTCTCTTTGCTATGTAAACTAGATTATACAAGGGAACCCTTTAATTCATCTGAATAGGCTACTCATCACCTTGTAACAGCATGTTTACAAAGCTGGATATCATTTTCCATACTGAATTCCTTGAGTCTGACATTGCTTGTATGCAAGAGAAGTATGGGGGCAAAACCCCGGACCAGTGTCATGGCTCATTACCTCAGACCTTACACTCTCTATCTGTATATATGTGCTCTGTGTCTGCGCTACAGTATATTTTAATAGTAAAAAAGTACTCTTAGTCCTACCTGAATGAGGCATTTGCTCACATCACTAGCACAGAGTGCTTTGTTACAACTCAGTGACATGGGGACCCATGTCAGGAACACCAGGATGGCTACAGTAAGCATAACAACAGAGCGTGACTTCATGTTTCTTCAAAGACAATCACCAACTCCCAGGAAGCTAAACAAACAAACAAAAAGAAAAAAAAACAACAAAAACTTTAATTCAAAGGCAAATGCTAGGGTAAAAACAAATACAAAAATGAAAATCAAATAAATAAACCAAGACTCATTGTGTTAAAAGACTTTTGAGTGACTGTTTAAAGATTATTCTCAATGAAAGATTACTTAAACACTCAAAAAAAAGCTACAATATACAGTAATATCTTGTTAGCCATCTTCAAAGATACAGAATTCTGAAATTCCTCAGAGTACCCAGAAATGGTGACTGTGAAAATTAAAGTGAATATGTGTGTGTGTGTGTATGAATACATACCATCAGTAACCTGAAAGTATCAATATATAAAGCAAATAAGTAGTTTCAATGCTGCACTGCTTTGCAAAACAAAAAAAAACTATTAATATTGTATTATAATTTAAAAAACATTTATCAATATTTTAATTCTTAGAATTAAGACAAATTTTAAAAATGCAAATTATTCTAGTGTCTACTTGTTACTATCTCATTTTGTCTCTTAACATAATTAGCCAAAATGAAGCAGCTCAGCGGAAGGAGTGGACAGTTGCTCCTTAAATAATTTAGCGAATAACAAAGGGAATAGTAAATTATTAACTGCATTAAGAACTCTAACTTACCAAAATGTGAAGATATTCTTTTAATTCTCTACCTTAGGTACCAGTGATTCTTCAAAGATATTGAAGAAAATATTACAGTCCAAAAAGAAAAAGGAAAGAAAGACCAGCACAAATTCTGACAGTGGCTGAACAACCAACAGTCATTAAACTTTTAAAAAGGAGAAGATAAAACTTCTTGGGGTTTAAAACACACCCCCCAAACAGAATCAATTAAATAAACGACTAGTGATGTAAGACGGATAAAAGGTGCGTTTATGGGCCTTTATGATTGCTGTAAACCTGTATTCTAAGTGTTAGCAAGAACAATAAAGCAAAGGCAAGAAGAAGGTGAAGAGTACCGGGCTCTGTGCCCGTGTGGCTCGGTTCTGTAGGAGAAAGCCTCAGGGGCCGTGGCCGAGACCGGGGGTACCCTCCTGGGACCGTCAGGACCCACCGCCCGCTTTACTGAACCGCACGCCCAAGTCCGGTGACTCCGGAGCCACCGGCACGTATTCGTGGGGGCCAAAGAAGGCATCGGAAAACGGATTCTTCCAGAGCTAGTTTTCTCCCCACAGCAACTGAAAATGGGATATTTTCCCCCACCTCACGGCCGTCTGCGTTCCGGTCCCCGAACCTCCACAGAACAGGCGTCCAGGTGAACGAGGCACGCAGAGGCAGGTAACCGAGCTCCTCCTAGGGGAGCGGCTCCCTCCGGGGCCTTGGGAACAAAGCGCAGCAGCCGAGCGGGAGGCGCTGACAGCGGCCCCGGCCGCCGGCGGAGGAGCCACGCCCCACGCCCGCCCCGCCTCGTAGCCGCGGAGGCCGCCCAGGCCGCGCGGGCCCAGTCCTCCCGCCCGGCCGCGGCCTCCAGTCCCAGAGCGGCACCAGCCACCCCCGCCCGCTCACCGTGCGCCGCGGCGCCGCGTAGCAGCCTGGCTCTCGTTCCCCGCGGGTCGGCCGAGCGGGCGCGCCGCTCTATGGAGGGAGGCAGGCCGCGCCTCCACTCAGTCCTCCGCGCAGCGCCCGCGAGCCTCGGCCGTAAAACAGGGAGAGACCAGCCCGCCGCCGTCTCGCCCCCGCCCCCCACTTCCCTCCGCCCCCCTCGGCTCCCGCCGCCGCCGCCAGCTCCCGCCAGGAGGCGTCTCTCACTCCCCCCGGCGCTCCTGTCCGCTCGCGACCCGGCCCCGCCCAGGCCACGCTCCCCGCGGGCCCAGCGCGCCCAGGGTCCCACCCCCTACCCGGCCCCGCCCCGACCGCGACCGCGGCCGCGCCCACCCGGCCCACGCGCGCTGTCCCCCTTTCTCTTCACCGTCCCCGTCTTCGGCGACTTGCCGCCCGCCTCGGGCTCCCGCAGACTGCCGCCCGGCCCCTTCTCCGGGCTCACCCTGCCCTGGTCCTGGAGCTGGGACGTGATGTGCAGGAGCTCCTCGCCTCCTCACAGCCACCCTGGGAGCTGGTCTCCGCCCCGTTATGGGGATGACGGACCGACTGATGCACCCCGCTGGTACCCAGTGCAGCTCATACCTGAATCCCGTCACTGACGTCGGAGACAGGATTTATTAAAAACGCAGGCTTCCGGGGTCTGCCTCAGACCTACTGAATAAGGGTCTCCAAGAGTAGGGCCTTCGTCCCGCAGTGCACTTATAATGCCGAGCCCTTCGTGGGCGCCCGGCTTTGTGCTCAGCGCTAGAAGAGGGCAGGGGCGCCGTGGGTGCTGGTCCAGAAGGTCGCAGGCCAGGGGAGAGGACGGATGGACACCTGGACAGATGGCAGGAGACGCCTGCCCAAGCATGTGTGACCAACAGTTAGCTTGTAGATAAAGGCGACTGAGAATGGCACTCAGTTCTTTCCCACAACCCTGGGAATTTGCTTTTTTAAAAGTTTCCAGAGTTATTAAGTTGGAGCCCATTGTACTTTTCCTTTGGAAATGGTACTAGACCATTTAGACCTAGTACTAATGTCTTAAGCTGGTAGGATCTTAAGTGCCCACATTCCCCTTGGTTGATGAAGAAAACAGAAAGAATGGAAAGAGTTGATTGGCTGACGGGGTGGACTGCATTATTGCTGTTAGTCCATTTTTGTACAGTAAGTAAGTATACATTTCAAAAACCATCCCTGAAAATTATCCGAAAGAAATAATTGAGTGTACACAAATTTAACTTTAAGGATCTTATTCTTAGCATTACTTACTGGTTAAATGAACTATGATACAGTGCAATGGGCTAAATCAGATATTAAAAACTAATATTGTAGATCAGAGGTTCTCAAACTTTGTAGTCTCAGGACCCCTTTACACTGTTGAAAATTAATGAGGGCTCCAAAGAGGTTTTGTTTATGTGTGCTACATCTATCAAAACTTTTGAAGTTAAAACGGAAATTTAAGAAATAATTATTATCTCATTTAAAAATAATAGACTCTGTTATATGGTAACATGAATACATATTTTATGAAAAATAAGTATATAGGGCTTCCCTGGTGGCGCAGTGGCTGAGAGTCCGCCTGCCGATGCAGGGGACACGGGTTTGTGCCCCGGTCCGGGAAGATCCCACGTGCCGCGGAGTGGCTGGGCCCGTGAGCCATGGCCGCTGAGCCTGCGCGTCCGGAGCCTGTGCTCCGCAACGGGAGAGGCCACAACAGTGAGAGGCCCGCGTACCGCAGAAAAAATAAAATATAAATATATATATATATATTCCAAGACAAAAAAAAAATAGTGAGAAGAGTGGCATTGTCTTACATTTGTGCTATTTAATGTCAAACTTAATAGAAGAAAGCTGGATTTTCATATCTGCTTTTTCATTCAAACTGTTGCAATATATATTATATCCTCTAAAAAAACTACAGTGTGAGAGGAGACTGAAAAGGCAAATAATGCATTAGAATTAAAATAAGAATAGTTTTGAGCTCATGAACTACCTGAAAATGTCCTGGGACCCCCAGGGTCTCCAGATCACACTTGGAGAACTGGTGTTGCAGAGAAATACCATTGGCATGGAAAGATATTCATGATGTATCAACTTTTAAAGCAGTGTGTGTATTTTTAGAATGAAGATTATGAGCGATTTGTGTTGATGTTTTTTCTTTGTGCTTGTCTGCATTTTCTCATGTCTTTGCCTGTATTACTTTGGTAATAAGATTAAAAATAGTTATTTTTAATTTAAAGATCCTCTTTGATAAGCTCTAGAAGATCAAATGTCCATTGAGCCTCCAGGTGGCTATCAAGTTGTTCTGAATGGGTTTGGGAATTTGAGAGCTGCAGGGGTTATTGTAGTGGCTATTTTATTTTACCAGAAGCCTTTATGATCAATGCGATAAAGCCTCTTAGTAGGGTTTGATGAAAGGGTCAAATGATTCACTGATTCACGTAAGAGTCACTGATTCACGTAAGAGTCACGTAAGAGTCAATCTGATTCACGTAAGAGTCAATCACCTGATACAGACGCATCAGTGGTTGACCGTCAGCCAACCACAGTGTAGAGGTGACTCGTTTCCTATTGTTGCTAACAAATTACTGTAAATTTACTGCCATAAAACAACAATTAATTTTCTTACCTCCTGAGCTCCTCCTGTCAGATCAGCGGTGGCATTAGATTCTCATAGGAGCGTGAACCCTACCATGAACTGCACGTGTGAGGGATCTAGGGTGCGGCTCCTTATGAGAATCTAATGCCTGATGACCTGAGGTAGAGCTGAGGCGGTGATGCTAGGTCTGGGGAGCGGCTGCAAATATAGATTATCATTAGCAGAAAGATTTGACCATAATAAATCAATTACTTGCAGACTTATATCAAAACCCTATCAGTAAGTGGCAAGTGAAAACAAGCTCAGGGCTCGCACTGATTAAATGTAATGCACTTGAATCATCCCGAAACCATCCTCCCCTCCCCCCGCACCCCATCTGTGGAAAAACTGTCTTCCACAAAACTGGTTCCTGGTGCCAAAAAGGTTGGGGACCGCTGGGGTAGAGGGAGTGAAGCTAGGGGAGGGGGTGTTATCCTGCCCAGCATAGAGAGATAACAAGGACAATTGTAGTTTGTGAACTCACTCTTGTAGGTGGTGCTTCTACACTCTCACCTTTGGGCCTCCCCTCACCCCAGCCAATTCACCCCAGAAGATGGAGCAAAATGGGAGCCCGAGACAGAGGTGTTGGGTGCCCCTGCTAAGCACTCCAGTTTGGTCGGATTCTCCACTTCTGAGCTTCCTTACAGGAGTACGGGCAGAGCCCCCGGCCCTGCCGGAGGTGGGACTGGATGGGGGGGGGGGGGCGAAGGGCGGGGGGATTGCTCGGGCCTGCCTGGAGGAGGCGTCCAGCCTGTGCGCCTTTCAGCCTGTGGAGACAGGAAGACTATTCTGTGTCCCAAGGAACCGGCTGACTGCGGCAGTTTGGGGATTATGGTTTGGAATCCACTGTCCCATTCTTAA
Organism: Phocoena phocoena; assembly: GCF_963924675.1. NCBI lineage: Eukaryota > Metazoa > Chordata > Mammalia > Artiodactyla > Phocoenidae > Phocoena > Phocoena phocoena. Next base: position 60,451,373 of record NC_089231.1, on the reverse strand, counting down.
TGCTTTCCATCCGAGACTCAGCTGAATTAGCTGATTCGATTTACAGATTTGAACTAAAGGAGCCACATCTAACAGCCTGGCAGCCTGTGGTGTGGAAGGAAAGATCTAGGGATGGAAGGCCCTTTGGGAAGAAACCTCCTTCCTCCACCCTTTCCCCCACCTCTTCCCTCCCTGCTTTGTTGTGGGAATTACCGCAAAGCTCTCAAAAGAATGGGGAAAGGAAAACGCTTACTTCCAAAGGCCTCTCAACTCTTCCTGTTTTAAACAAGAAGAAATGTAGAAAATCTTGAGGCTATTTTTGTTTTGTTTTGTTCCATTCTGGGTTCATAAAATACTTATAATTCCTTCTGCAATGAACGGTTGTGAATCCACCAGGCAAAAGGAACGCCCAAGCAAGCTTTTCTGAGGCTCAGGTCCCTAGGGCTACAGGAGGCCTAGCAAACCTCTGGGGAAACTGCCCACCCCGCCTGCTAAGAGAAAATGCTGTTTTGGCAGATGTTTGCAAAGGACTATCAAGGGCTATTGAGAGATTTACAAATCTCAAAAGCTCTTAAGGCTTCTCAAAATCCACTATTTACTCATGGCTCACTCTTGCCTACCAAATTAGGTCCCAACTTTGTAGCTTACTGATTTAGAATATTTCTTAATTTATATTCAACTTTTTCCTTTTTTTCTGATGACAGAGAATTTAAAAATTTTGGGACTTCATGTGCGACCCTGGCCATTTTTAGCCCCTGGAGATTGCACCTAGCTTCCTATATATTCCTTCAGTCTTTTTTAAGTCACATGTATTAACACGTTTGCAAAAAATGAAATTATGCTAAGAATACTTCACTGCAACTTGCTTTTTCCCATTTGGCATATCCAGAACGTCTTTTCATGCTAGTAAATGTGGATCTTTTTTGATGTTACACAAATCCTCTCCATACAGCCAAGGTGGTCTATTTGCATGCTTCATACTTCCCCACTCCTGTATTCTGCATTTTTCTTTTTGCTTGGGACATGATTCTTTTTTCTTTTTCCTGGCTACATAAACCCTATCCACTCTTTTTAAAAAAAATTTATTTTATTGAAGTATAGTTGATTTACAATGTTGTATTAGTTTCAGGTGTACAGCAAAGTGAATCAGTTTATATATATATATATATATGTGTGTGTATATATATACTTTTTCAGATTTTCTATTATAGGTTATTACAAGATATTGAATATAGTTCCCTGTGCTATACAGTAGGACCTTGCTGATTATCCATCCTACATATACTAGGTTTGCATTTGCTAATCCCAGACTCCCAATCCCTCCCTCCTCCACCCCTCAGCAACCACAAGTCTGTTCTCTTACTTCTCTACGTCTGTGTGTCTGTTTAGTAGATCAGTTCATTTGTGTCGTATTTTAGATTCCACATATAAATGATATCTTATGGTATTGTCTTTTTCTTTCTGACTTACCTTAGTATGAGCAGTCTTCAGTGGCTGGAAACCTTGTTTCCACTCTGAAACTCATGGGGGTGCACTGAGGTGAGAGGCTCCAGGGCAGGTAAGAGGGGACACGGGACTGCGTCACAGCTGTGCTGTTTTATCCCACGTGGAGACAGAGCAATTCTGAGCCAAGAGTTCTTTCAGGATTGTGTTGGGGAGGGCTAAACATAACAAAACAACAAGCGAACGGAAAAACAAAGAAACCCACACACCAAACCTCCACAACAAGGCAGCTGGTCTCCTGCTCTTCACCTGCTTGCCAGCATCAGCCTGTTCACTCCCTCTGAATTAGTGATGTCTTTGGACTGGATTTTTGTCTGCCTCCATGTTGACCATACACTTTTGCTCAGTGAATGTTTCCTCGTGAAACTTCCACCATAGTGCTAACTTATGTCAGAAAGCCAGAGCTTCTAGATGCCTCTAAAGGACAAACTGCTCCTTTTCACCACCTCCAGCCTTCGTTGTCATTAATTCAGGGACTCAGATGGCTTCAACAGGGCTTCCATCTGTAGTATCCCTGATTAGACTGTACCTGTCCAGGTTTTCTATTCTTTTTCCCTTAATCAGTGACTTCAGCTTTTTGCCTTTAAGCCGGTCAGACTTACAAGTCGAGGTTTTTCTTTCTTCCCTTCATGCTTTTTAAAATATGGATGTGACATTCATCTTTTTCTTTTTCTTTTTTTTTTTTTTTGCGGTACGCGGGCCTCTCACTGTTGTGGCTTCTCCCGTTGCGGAGCACAGGCTCCGGACACTCAGGCTCAGTGGCCATGGCTCACGGGCCCAGCCGCTCTGCGGCATGTGGGATCCTCCTGGACCGGGGCACGAACCCGCGTCCCCTGCATCGGCAGGCGGACTCTCAACCACTGCGCCACCAGGGAAGCCCCATCTTTTTCATTTTTAAGTACCACGCCCATCTCACAAAGCACGTTGCTGTGATTCTCTTTCCCTTTTAGGAAAACAGAATTTTTGTATTCTCCAAATATTCCAATTGGGACAGTTACACAAGTAGTTTAATTAGAGCATTCTGAGGGACTTCCCTGGCTGCGCAGTGGCTAAGAATCCACCTGCCAATGCAGGGAACACAGGTTCGAGCCCTGGTCTGGAAAGATCCCACACGCCGCGGAGCAACTAAGCCTGTGCGCCACAAATACTGAGCCTGCGCTCTAGAGCCCGTGAGCCACAACTACTGAAGTCCGTGCGCCTAGAGCCGGTGCTCTGCAACAAGAGAAGCCACCGCAATGAGAAGCCCACTCACCTCAACTAGAGAACGCCTGCGCGCAACAACGAAGGCCCAACGCAGCCAAAACTAATAAATAAATAAAATTTAAAAAGAAAAAAGCATTCTGAGATAGACGGTTGAAAATATAGTACTATAATTTATTTTAGCAAACACTGCTTACGTTAAGAATGTTTGCAATGACAGAATTTTTTGCCTGGAATCCTTGCCACTAAAACCTAAATGCATGGATATGCATACATTCCTTAAATTCTTATGGACGTTAATAAAGACCTACCTGACAAAGGGCTTGTGTGCAGAATAAGGACTTCCTACAAATCAATAATAAAAAGACCAACACAATGAAAAATGAGCAAAACACTTGAGGACAGTTCACAAAATAAAATGTACAAATGGCTGTTAAACATATTAAAAGATATGTTCAACCTCTTGAGTCATCAGAGAAATGCAAGTTAAAAGCACAGTAAGATACCACTACATATCCACCAAAACTGCTAAAATTGAAGACTGACAACACCAAAGATTGATGAGGATTCAGAGCAACTGGGCCTCTGATAGTTGGCAGTAGGAGGATAAAACGGTACAACCCCTTTGGAAAACTGTCAGTTTCTGATGAAGTTAGACATACAACTATGCCCTATGACCTGGTGACTGTACTCCAAGGTATGGGCCCAAGCAATGAAAGAACGTGTTCACAAAAAAAGATTAGCATGTTTAGAGCAGTTTTATTCAGCCCCCAACTGGGAACAATCCAAATGTCTACCAACAAGAGTGAATAAACAGGCTTGTACAATATACTTCCACTCAGTAAGAAAAAGGAACAGATGACTTGACACATGCAACATGAATTTCAAAACCTTATGTTGAAAGAAGGCAGACGCAAAACACGTGTATACTGTTTGATTCCATATACATGAAGCTCAAGAACAAGTACAGGTAATCCATGGCGCCGGCAGTCATCAAGCGGTGGCCTCCGGGGTGAAGTACTCTGCAAGGGGGCAGGAGGGAACTGCAGGGGGAATGGAAATGTTTTGTATGCATCTGTCAGGACTTATCAAACTGCCTACTTAAGATGTGGGTATTTTTATTGGATACAAATTACACAATTAAAAAAAACTGAGGAAAAAGGTACCGCTCTTAAGCTGAGTGATGGGCACACAGGTGGTGTTTTTTACTCTATAGACATACGCTATATATGCCTCATTCTCTATATCAACAGAACAATTTTCTTTAAACATCAATCTTTCCAGGGACTTCCCTGGCGGTCCAGCGGTTAAGGCTCCAAGCTTCCACTGCAGGGAGCACAGGATCGATTGCTGGTCGGGGGAACTAAGTTCCTGCATGCCTCACAGCATGGCCAAAAAAAAAAAAAAGAGGTCAATCCTTCCACATGTACTTACCTTTTGAGCCATTTGATTAATTAGGAATTATTTAAACTTTAAGGTTTGAAAAAGGATTAAAAAAAATTGTGGAAATGCTTCATTTAAAATACAAGACATGACTACCTCACGAGTTTTAAAAAGTCAATTTCCCCTACATCAAATTTTTGGGTTTTATGTGTCAGAATATCAGAGATAGAATAAAAAATATTGCTAACTTTTTGGATAACTAAGAAAAATACATATTTAGCATTGCTCAATTTCTAGAATAACTCTATAATTCCTCAGTCTGTTAAAATGAGCTTCAGGGGATCTTTGCTTGAGATTTTTTTTTTTTTTTTTTTTTTTTGAGGTAAGCGGGCCTCTCACTGTTGTGGCCTCTCCTGTTGCGGAGCACAGGCTCCGGACGCTTAGGCTCAGCGGCCATGGCTCACGGGCCCAGCCGCTCCGCGGCATGTGGGATCTTCCCAGACCGGGGCACGAACCCGTATCCCCTGCATCGGCAGGCGGACTCTCAACCACTGCGCCACCAGGGAAGTCTGCAGCATGTCTAATACTTAAAATTCATTTTTGAGACCTCATTTCCCGAATAGACTTGAGCTCAAAAGGCTAATTCTTCAGAGGTTGTTTCCCCAAAATGAGTATTTTGCAATTTTGCCTGCTGCCCAAGTAAACACTGGTGTTGGGCTTGGAGTCACGTGGGAGTGGAAAAAAAAAAAACAAAAAACACTTAACACATTTCACTCTTATTTTTTCTATAAAAATATAACTCTTTATTAAATAACATGCACAAATATCTAGTCATTTATTAAACAGATATGATTTAGAACAAGATTTAAAGAAATACAAATCCTCAGGTACAATTTAGTATCTTGTTCATGATATTTGAATAGTTAAAAAAAAAAATCACTGATTAAACTAACCATCCTTTATTTCTCTTTCAGAATCCTATATCTTTTTAGGCATATACCCCATTCCAAGTTTTTTTTCTAGCATTTTAGAGCTTCAGAATAATCTTTAATATCAAGAGCCCTTAACTTACTTACTTAAGTATAAATTCCCAAGGAGAAGGCATTCACTTTTTTTTTTTTTTTAAGCTATCCGATTAGCTTCGAATGAGTCACTTTACAAAGGGAATCTGCAGAAGCAGCATCATGGCAGACAGGCTCCAGCAACTTGAGGTACCACTGAACAGGGTGAGAACTGTGGTTAGTACTAAAAAGCTGGGATGACTAAAATATGCCAGATTTCTGCTTGCTTGGTTTTTCTCTTCTGCAGCTTGTTCTGTTTGGCCAAACAGTGATTTTTTTTCCGCACCCCCTTCTCTGGTTGAACCATCAGAACAAACTGCTGTATAAACTTACCCTTCTCTTATTTTCTATGATTTCAATGCTCAATAATCTGTTTTTTTTTTATTTTTAGGCAAAAGTATAAACAAAATTTGCATTAAGTTTTTCATATTAAAAAGTATTGCTTTTATAAATTAGTTTTTAATGTTCCCAGCCTTAATAAACTTAACTTCAACAAAACCAGTGCTTCAAAATCTACCCTGCCTTTCTTGGCCCCATTTATCCAATAAAAAAGGCCAAAATCTTTCATCTAAATTTCTAAAGACTACTACATCCAATCTTTATAATAAAGTCCTTGCACTGTGTAGTTTTCACACGTGCTGCTTTATTGCGCATGCCAAGTACAGTATCAATTAAAATATAAACTGATGTAAAAATTCAAAAATCCCTAAGCTTAACATATACCTTTGCACTCAAAAACTTCAATTTTACATTCTTTCCCACTAGCTGGGATTTCCAACTTGCAAGCTGAATTTAAATAACTTTATTCCTCATATATTCTTTTCACTTTTCTCAATCAGAATAAAAAACACCCAGTATTATTTTATAATTCAAGAAAGTATTGTGGAAAGTTCTGTAAGTCTTATCTCATATACTTATGATCAATTTTACACATAACCTATCTTCTTTCCAAAAATGTTTAGTGAGTTTAACAGCAGGTTTCAGATCTGAAATATTCCTGAATATTTAATTTACATCATGTTACAGGAGAAACTGGACTTTTTCTAAGTATACTGCTAATTATTTTATTAAAAACAGCATACCAAATCTTATTTTAATTATAAAATTTTGAAAATTATATGTTTTGCATCTTGATACAAGGAAGAAATACAACATATTAATCAGTATTTTATAAACACTGCAGAGATCGATCAGAATATGCCCATTTCTTTTACCTATTTTGACTACCAAATATCTCTTTTTTGAGTACTCAGTTGTTATTTTAAAAGTGCAAAGGTTATTAAGCTTAGATCATTATATTTAAGCAATGTAAAAAAGTTTTACAATGATTTAACATGACCAATAAAATTTATTAAACATATTTACATATATTCACAGATTCTTTCATATTTGAGTATTAAAATAGACATTTACAATTTCAGAATTTTCATTCAAAGGCATTTTTGGGGGGAAGAGGAGAATAGGCTCTATCGTGAGATGAAAAAAGAGCTGTTTCTTTGCATGACTAATTCTAAATAAAATGTCCAACATAGTAAGTCATAGGTACTATCCTGGGAGACTGGTATGAAACACCTTACACTACCGTCAGGCATCGCTATGGAGAGAATTAAATTATAGGAAGCATGCAGTATGGCTAAGTCACAGTCTCTACAGTTCTGTGATGGAAACAAGCTAACTCAGACACGCATGCCTTATTTAAAAGTCCTGCTACCTCAACACACTATCACTACACTCCATACCATACAAACTACAACTTTGGTCCTTAAACATTAGACAAAACAGTTTTACAATTATTTCTTTGTATATGTTTTGACTACCGATCCCTTTGTATACATTTTGACCATTAATTACAAGATTTACATCTGCACAATATGTATAAAATAAGTTATTAAAAAGGAAGACAATATTAAAACTTTCAAAAAGAAAGCTGTACAATTAACTTACAGATAAAATAAACTGAAGAAATTTTGTGCCAAGTTTTCCTTCCACATTAGAAACTATTTGGTAGGAATTGAGCCTTTTAGTTTGCTGATCTGTTTTAGTAGAACTTGACAGAACCTCAACACCCGTGGTCACCTCGTACGTAGAGCACTAACAGCTTCCAGCGCCATTAGCAGATCCTCAGCTCCCTAAACATCTACCTCGTCTGCCAACGTGCTCCAACGCGATAGTCACCTTTCACCAATATAAATAATAGTTTTCAGTTAGAAACTGCTTGGATCTAAGATCCAAAATAATTCTTTTCATTTTTAATAAAATGACAGTGTTTACTACATCACCAACTTTAGTCGAACTTTACTAATAGCTGTGAAGGCGTAATACCATATTTTTGTCAAAAGGCAGTATTCCATAGTATAATACTCTTAAGCCTCACTCATTTAAAACACCACCACCAGGAAGTCACGGCTGCTATATAGGAGTCAATTCAAAGTCATCATTCACATCAACAAGGGGCACGTAAAACTCCTGGATTTCATAAATGCTGATAGATTTATAGGTGGCAGGATCGAGTTCCTGGAGTTTGAGCTGCCATTCTAACCTCTGGACGGCATTTAAAGCTGCAGCTTCATGTTGTTGCCTCATTAAAAGACAGGTCTATTTAAAAGAAGAGAAGAATTCAGTGATTATTTATTACAATTGCTTTGTTTAAAAATTAATCTCATGCATCGTTTCTTTAGGGTGTAAGATGGATATACTAGGGTATGTGAAGCTTCTGAGTTACACGTCCATTTCTGGTTTACCCTGTCTGTATCCATACACCAAATACTTATGGACCCACAACTTCACACTCATCTAACAGACTTTAATTTGAAACTGCTCTTTCAAGCAATAAAATTTCAAATTATCAGAAGAATCAAGAAAATCTAAGGAAAAGTGATTTTTGAAATGATTCAAACCAAATAATTTTCTTTACAGATTACTTGCAAAATACATTTCTTCTCTTCTTGTTCTCCCCTCTTTCACATGCTGGAACTATAACCAGACTCATACACTGGATAACAAATATGAAGATCTCCATTAGAAACTGCTTTTTCTCTGGTAGCTGCACCATGTATATGAAATTGGACCCGAAAAATGGGGGGGGGGGGTCTTTATCTTCCTTTATCTTCCAAAGTGCGACCTCATGAGGATGCACCACTAACTGGTCTTTCCTTTCCTAACCATTCCTCTCTAACACAGCTACAGTTTCTGTTTATGAAGGGGAAGTATCCAGTTAAAGTGAACTTCTAAACATACATACCTTTAATTTGTCAAATTTATCGTCCACATCTTGTAACCAAGACATGAATTGTCTTGCATTAAAACGATCCCTCACAGAAGTTTTACTGTCATCAGACTGAAAGAAAACATTAAAATTGTTGGATATTATAAAATAAAATAACCTACTTTAAAATCTGTATGCCATTTTATCTTTTTATGGTATATTCTACTTTTAAAGGAATGATGAAAAGTATACTTCAAAGAAAGATAACATAATCTGAATATTTTGAAAATCTGATAAAGTATTTCCATACTGAGATTAGTTATTAGAATTATTAGGGTGCTAGGTTTAGTTATTAATTAAATAGAATCCTACCGATCTGTGTGTCAAAAATGTCTCAGAAAGGCATGTCATATGAAGTGACATGCCTGTGACTTCTTATTAAAGCACAATTGATTAAGAAATTAATTTTAATGTTATCGTTTACCACATGTGGGGAGAAAAAAATGTTAAGGTGGGAGACAGGCCTTTGGGAATGACATTTCTTCCAGGACCAGTCCTTTGGAGTGCTCACAAAGAAATTCTATACCAACTCTTAAGAATACCAGTTTTGGTATTCTTTTAAGATAGGCTATATTCAAACACCAGCTTTGTATCTTACTGTGTAATCTCAAACTAATTACATACTCTTTCAATTTTCTATTCTGTGAAATCGGGTAACAGCACCTCTTTTAATCTTGTTTGAGAATTGAGAGTCACTAAGCCCTTGTTCTAACGCTTGGGCAATGGGAAGCACTGGGTCTGACAAACAACCGCTGCTGTTACTGCCGCCAAAGCTCTGACCACCAACCAGCACCATCGAGGTGGCATCCAGGCAACGCAATCACACTACTCACATTCTCGGCTGTTACCACCTCCTCCTTGGTCTTCAGGTAAGACCTTTGGACTGTTTTAAATTTTATTATTGAACCTTTTTTATTATTACAAGTTTATTTTGAAAAGGAAGAGGTCTGATATGAGAATGGCTAAAGGATGGCCCAAGCCCCTACCCAAGGAAGCGGACTTGTTCCTTAGTCCCTCAGCAGCTATGCTCACCTGAACAAGCCTGCTCCTCAGTGGAGAGACCGTCTACCAACTGTAAAGCCAGCCATACAAGGGTGGGTAACAGGCCCACAGTCATCCTCAAGACGATGACCAAGTTCTTCTGCCCTTCAACTATTAGGTGGCTTGTGGCCTGATCCTTTTTAGTCTCTGATTTGGGGATCATTCTGAGGGTTTACTAGGAAAATTCACTTCTTTTCAGAAATTCTGTTTATAACCCATCTGGGACTCCTGTTTTTTTTTTTTTTTTTCAGGTGAGAAAAGTAAAGTCCAGAGAGAACTAAGTAACTTTCTCTGTAATATACTGCATATACTTTGTACCTCTATAGTTTGTCTGATTTAAAACAGTATTTTCTAGTCTTTTTTGGTGATAATCCTTCACTGTCTGTGTTTATACTTTTATATTCTGTCTTATGACCAAAGAATTTCATTCTGGTTTATGAAGCACAAAAAAATTCTGAACAACTGATGTCTAGCTCTGAATTCACGTAATTTACATGTGGCAGTAAACTCTTTTCAAGCCGTAGCTACAGTTTTCCACAGTTGTGTTAATTTGTCCCAACAACATCCAAGATCCAAACAAAGCCTGGCCCTCTCTCAGCACTAGCACGACCTGAGCTCCACCTGTCGCCCTTTCTAGCTTCCAGCAGCTTCCACTTTAGAAGCAACTTACAAGTTATCTATAAAAAGCACTTTAGTGTGCAAGAGTTGTTTTCTCCTTTGAGCTTTACTGATTGTTGAATTCATGTTTCTTCTGAGGACCCAGATTACCAAAGGTGCCTGCTATCCTAAGAGCACTAAAGGCCATGGCTAGTCCTTTACCTGGGCATCCAGGGGCACGCTGTACACTTCTGCATCCAGGAGAACAGTGCATGCGCTGAACGGCAGTGTCTGATTTGCCAGTGTTCTTGCAGCTCTGTAATGAACCCGAAGAACTTCCTGTTCATTGGATACAATGAGTTTTTCCTAGTTGAACAAAGAATTAAAAAAACAACAATTCTTCAACCACTTGTTCTTCAAATAAAAATAAAATCACTTCGGGCTTCCCTGGTGGTGCAGTGGTTAGGAACCCGCCTGCCAACTCAGGGGACACAGGTTCGAGCCCTGCTCCGGGAGGATCCCACATGCCGTGGAGCAACCAAGCCCATGCGCCACAACTGCTGAGCCTGTGCTCTGGAGCCTGCGAGCCACAAATGTTGAGCCCGAGTGCCACAACTACTGAAGCCCATGCGCCTGGAGCCCGTGCTCTGCAGAAAGAGAGGCCACCCTCACACCGCAATGAAGAGTAGTCCCCGCTCGCCGCAACTAGAGAGAAGCCCGCGCACAGCAACAAAGGCCCAACACAGCCAAAAATAAAAATAAATAAATAAATTTAAGAAAATAAATAAATAAAATCACTTAAAGTGCTAAAGAACTTCAATCTTAGAGCAGTTTTTCTTTCACAGTAAGCTTGAGAAATTTGAGAACTCCAAGGGTTCCAAAAGTATAAGCAAATTTCCTTTCCAAAATCAGCAGTCTCTTTTTAAAAATCATCTTAAAATGTACAATGATGGCTTTTAGTATACAGTTGTCCCTTGGTATCTGCGGGGGATTGGTTCCAGGACCCCCACAGATACCAAAATCCATGGATGCTCAAGTCCCTTATATAAAATGGCATAATATATGCATATAAGCTACACACATACTCCCGTATACTTTAAATCATCTCTAGGTTACTTATGATACCTAATACAAGGTAAATGCTGTGTAAATTTGCCAGTGTGTGGCAAATTCAAGTTTCGCTTTTTGGAACTTTCTGGAATATTTTTTCTTGAGTATTCTGATCTGTGGTTAGTTGAAACCATGGATGCAGAACCTGCAGATATGGAGGGCCAACTGAATTCACCAAGATGTTCAACCATCATCACTAATTCCAGAACTTTTTCATCACCCCAAGAAGAAACCCCATGCCCATCAGCAGTCACTCTGCATTCCCCTACTTCCCCTGACAACAGCGACTCTACTTTCTGTTTCTATGGATTTACTTATGAACACGTCACACACATGGAATCACATGGTAACCTGGTCTTTTGTGACTGGCTTCTTTCACATCACATGTTTTCAAGGTTCATCTGTGTTGCAGCATGTATCAGTACCTCATTCCTTTTTTTTTTTTTTTTCCCCTCATTCCTTTTTACCACATTTTTTTTATCCATTCATCAGTTGATGGTCTTTTGGGCTGTTTCTTCCTTTGGGCTATCATGAATGAAGCTGCTACGAACACTCATGCTTAATTTTTGTTTGAATGTATATGTTTATTTCTCCTGGGTAAATAACTAGGAGTGGGACTGCTGGGTTATAATGGTAGTTTTATGCTTAACTTGCTGACAAACTGCCAAAATGTTTTCGACAGCAACTGTATCATTTTATGTTCTCCCCAGCAATGTACAGGGTTCCAGTGTTTTCACACCCTTGCCCATATATGTTTTTGTCTGTCTTTCTTATTATATCCATTCTAACTGTTCTGACGTGATACACCATTGTGGTGGCAGCTTCTCTTTTATAATGAATATTTCATAGCAACAAACACACTGTACTCTAATGCTAACTACAGTTGACCCTTGAACAACGTGGGTTTGAACCGAGCAGGTCCACTTATACATGAGTATTTTTCAATAAATATGTACGACAGTCCTACACAATCCATGGCTGGTTGAATCCATGGATGCAGAAATGTGGATACGGAGGGCTGACTCTAAAGTTATAAGTTAATTTTTGACTATGCGAAGGGTTGGTGCCCCTAACCCTCATGCTGTGCAAGAGTCAACTGTACTTGTAAACCTCTGACAATCACAGTACAATCCTGCCTTAATGTGTTAAGTGGGATCCAAAACTTCCACTTATGTAATACACAGTCACTCTTTTGTAAGGTTAATGCCAATATAGGCAATCCTCTGCATTTAGCAGATGGGAATTCCTGAGGTCCTGCTGCAGACCTTAGCCTGTCTGGAAGGCTGGGCTGGGAGAAGACTAAACACGTGACTGGTCTTGTCCCCACCATGTTGCCTATTCACCCCTCAACTGACAAGAAATTTACCCTTCCCCCATTCTTAACCACGGTGCCACCAGGGAAGCCCTGACAGTCCTATTTAATCTGTTATAAATTGTTATGTGATAAATGACACTCAAAAGAGAAGAGTTAAGTCCAATACTTATAATTTATGAATTTAAGTGCAAGTTTAAGGTGGGATTTTAAGTGATAAATATCCAAACACGTGGTCAGATACTAAGAAAAAATAGCTAGAAGAAAAAATACTTTCTAAAAAGTTGGCTGGGGACTTCCCTGGTGGCACAGTGGTTAAGAATCGCCTGCCAATGCAGGGGACACAGGTTCGAGCCCTGGTCCAGGAATATCCCACATGCCGTGGACCAACTAAGCCTGGGTGCCACAACTACTGAGCCTGCATGCCACAACTACTGAGCCCACGTGCCACAACTACTGAAGCCTGCGCACCTGCGTGCCTAGAGCCCGTGCTCCACAACAAGAGAAGCCACCATAATGAGAAGCCTGTGCACCGCAAGGAAGAGTAGCCCCTGCTCGCTGCAACTAGAGAAAGCCTGCGTGCAGCAACAAAGACCCAACACAGCTCCCCCCCCAAAAAAAAAAAAAAAAGGTTGGTTGTAGTCCTGCAGCGATAAAGAGCAATAACCAAAAATCTTTTTCACCATACAAGAAAGAAATACATTAAAAAAAATCCATTTAGTTTATTTATTTTTGGCTGCGCTGGGTCTTTTTTGCTGTGCGCGGGCTTTCTCTAGTTACGGTGAGCGGAGGCTACTCTTCGTTGCATTGCATGGGCTTCTCACTGCGGTGGCTTCTCTTGTTGAGGAGCACAGGCTCTAGGAGCACGGGCTTCAGTAGTTGTGGCACACGGGCTCAGTAGTTGTGGCTCGCAGGCTCTAGAGTGCAGGCTCAGTAGTTGTGGCACATGGGCTAGCTGCTCTGAGGCATGTGGGATCTTCCCAGACCAGGGATCAAACCCGTGTCCCCTGCATTAGCAGGTGGATTCTTAACCACTGTGCCACCAGGGAAGTCCCAGATACATTCGTTAAGTCAGACCCCCTCCCCTAAGATAATTAACAGAGATATGTGGCTTAACTGATAGCCTACATATTCCACTTTAGATCATCACTCTTAATGCTGTGTCTTTGAACTTCTAGAGCAGAGCCTCTCAAACAATGTCTTCTGAGAATGGGCTATGCCTCTCCCAAAGTACTGCCTTCCTCTTAGTTCCTGGGGAGGCAGGTAGGATGCGAGGTGGCTCTGAAGTCAGGGACTCTTGGGGAGGCAGGTAAGGGGCCAGGGGCTCTGGCTGCAAGATGTGTTCATTCATTTAGCACAGTATTCAAATGTTATCATATTCTATGGGAAAAATGCCCTCAGAACAGAGGTTCTTAAGCCTTCGGTCCTCATACTCCTAAGAAGCCTCTGGACAGAATGAGGGGAAGGTCATCTGTGAACCTGAATGGGAAAAATTACGTCTTTATCTTTGCTCACCTCCAACTGGCATTTCTTTCAATTATCAATGTAGGCCACAAACCACAGTGATTCCAGAAGTATTTGCAACTTTGTCATCCATAGAAATCACAACTATTTTCAATTCCTGTTATAGCTGTTGCAAGTATTGCCCCCAAGTTTTTATACTAATTTCTTCTTTGAAATTCCAATAGTCATTAGACCTGCTACGGTATGACATGTGATGGCAGCTCTTCCATGTAGAGACACCTGTGCTACACTACACAGCTGGCCAACTACCAACCAGCTCTTCCCACTGTAGAACCAAATGGCAGAGCTGTTTGTTCTCACACTGGTCAGACTTCTAAGCTGCTTTCTAGTTTTCTGTAATTCTAAATTGTTTGCTGGTGGATAAGTGGAAGGATGTGAGTCATTTTCACTATTAAAGTTCTGCAAATTACACAGTTCAAACGAGAATTCTAAACTGTCTGTAAGGCAGCACAGCTTTTGAAACATGGTTAGATGCATAGATGAATACATACCAGGTGACTTCACACATGCCTGATGGCTGAAACAGCTATTGATGTGGGTTATATGACCTAACTTCTTACTGCTAACAAATCGCACTGACGTGGGCCAGGCACAATGTTGTAAGTTCTGTTTCAGTGCTTCTTTATTTTTATTGCTTTTCTCTCTGTAATGCTATAAATTAATTTTCTTCATTTAAAAAGATTATTCTGAGGAAAGGTTTTATATTTACCAGATTGTTACAGGAATCCATGGCACAAAAAAGGTTAAGAACCTCTACCCTAGGAAATCAATCATGTATGAAGGAATTGCATACAAGGTTTTGCTTGTATACGAATATGTGTGTATGTCTGTAAAGAAAGATCATAGCTTACATCACATTTGCAGAAAGTCCCTAACTCTCCCACAAAAAATTAAGGTGTTATTATTTTTGACAATCCAAGTTACTTTGATGATTTCTATAAATAATGAGATAGGTTTCTCCCCCTGTCATTTCATGCCAAAACTAACCACCAGAAACTGGAATACTAAAGCAGAACCTAAAAGGACCAATGAGCACAACCTTGGTAAGAGTCTGCACTACAGTAGCTGGTACCAAGCAACAATTCCAAAGCTTGGAAATCCAAATGTCCAAATAGGAATTCACTGCTACAGTTCTGCAAATTTGGCAAATGATAAGGAATTATTAGAGATTCTTATATCAATGTATCAAATATATACTGAACATGAATTGTAACATGGGAGCAGCTATCCTAAATCAGGCTTAAAAATTCTCCATCTTATTGCATGAGCACAAGATAAAATCAAACCATTTCCCAAAATGGCTTTAAATAAGGAAGAGTCACTAATAAAAAACTGTAGGCAATTATAATCTATTGTTAAAATACAGTTATCTTTGACATAAATGTAAATTTAAATATTTCTTACCCTTTCAATACTGTGTTGCAAACGAAGTTTCATCCTTACAACTTCCTGTTGTCGAAAAAGCTCTTTAAGCGGATCTGACAGGGAAGGCGGTGGTGTAATCTAAATAAAAAAAAAAAAAGTTGAAAACATTAGATTTTATTTACAATAATCAGCTATTCCTATAAAATTAAAACTTTTTAGTGTATAACTTAATGAAAACATAAATTCGAATGTTCTTTGAATTAAATAATATAGTAACAATTACACAACTGGTTGTTACTTCTCAATTTCAACTCTTTGAAACAAAGCAGAGCATTCCAGAAAACTTAGATGTTTTAATTCTGAGGCCACAGCGAATTCCAAAGAGCACATTAGGACTAAGGCAGTTATTTACCATACAGAGACACATTTTAGAGCATCAGTAAGTGATAGTTCAAAGACAGGGAGGAAGGAGTAACAAAAACACACAAAACACCAAGCAAACAGTCCTAAAGATGACAGCAGTCTGAGGGTATAGGAAGTGAAATCTCTCTGTAGACATGAAAAACTCCGAACACTAAAGTGCTGCATTTTACATTTAGTGAATTAACTCTTTTATAAAAATACATGAAATTGTCTTTAATACAGTTGTCGTTTTCAAACTTTATTATGTGTGGTAACTCACTCTTGTCTATCCATGCTCCAAAAAGCTTATGCTTAGTTCATCTCTAAACTGATCATTATAGTGAACTGTGCTTTCTGGTAGATGCTGGAGGTTAAGAAAGCTGACTCAGGGACTCCTCTGGTGGTCCAGTGGTAAAGAATCCGCCTTCCAATGTGGGTTCGATCCCTGGTCGGGGAACTAAGATCCCACATGCCACGGGGGCAACTAAGCCCGTGCACCGCAAACTACAGAGCCCACGTGCTCTGGAACCTGCGTGCCACAACTAGAAGCCCGTGCACCGCAACGAAAGATCCCGCATGCCTCTGCAAAGATCCTGCGTGCTGCAACTGAAACTCAATGCAACCAAAAACAAAAAAAACAAAAAACAAAAAAAAAGAAAGCTGACTCAGTCTATGCATACACTCAAGCGTTAATATAAAGAGACATCCAAGTATGGCAGTAACTGTCTGTGATGCCTGAATATTCTCCCTTTACCTCTTGGAGTATCTATATTCCCCCCCCGCAAGGTTTTAATTACTGCCAGCATATTAGAGTGAAGTCACAAAGGTTATCTCAGCACATTCTGGCACAGTTTAATAACTCTGGGGACTCTTCTGAAGGGGGAACAAGCAGATACTGTGCTTCCTGATGTGGTGCTACAGGGATTATGCAGTACTATACAGGAAATACTCTTGCCAAAGACACAAACCTGGATCCAATCAAGACTCTATTTATAAACAGTAAACGGTTTATAGGAATCATGGGGAATTAAAAACATGTCAAATAACGAGCAGTTGAATCAATGCAGAAAATTCTACAATACCAATAACTTACTGGGGCTGATCATTTTTCAGTTCTCTAATTGCAGTAATGCATTTGATTTCTGTGTCTGTAAACTTCTTTAAATTTCATAAGAAGAGGCAAGAGTAGAGTTTGGTGCTATTATTTTAGTTTTGCGAAGTCCTACGGGCATCCTTCAAGCAGCTCAGAGGACAAATATCTACTCCTTTGAGACCGGAGTGTCAAGAGAAAGCTTCTTTGAGAGGGTTATGCCTGAGCTCTATCTTAAAGGAAGAGCCAGAGCAAAGAGTTAAGAGAAATGAGTTGTGGGGAAGAAAGAAAGGGAAAGAAGGGAGGGAGATAATTCACACACGAGAGGACAGTACAATCACCTGCATGAGAACACTCTGGTATCAGGAGGCAACTGCAGGCTGTCCTGAGTTCCTGGAACATCAATGTGAGGGCAGGAAGGGTGGGATACAAGGGTGGAGAGGGCAGCAGGGCCCAGTAATAAAGCTTGTAGTCTGTTATGGAAACAGCGTTTCTTCAAGCATGACCCACAGAACACTGGGTGCATAGAGATGATTTACTGGAAACGGTTCCAAGAACAAGTAAGTCTGGGAAACACTGTATATATGTACTTATTTAGGTATCTTGTAATTAGCAAATTAAAGTTTAATAGTTCTCAGAAGTCGTACAGTGAAGAAATCTATTTATTTTTAGATAAATGGTGTTTCCCAAACTTATTTGATCATGGAAAACACCCCTCTCTCCCTACTGGAGAAGGTATTTAATTAACATACTGTGGAACACATATTATTTGTAACACATTAGGGTAAATTTTGTATGTAATGGGGAACCAGTGGAAGGTCTTAATAGCTCACTGCTATATTTGGAGAACAGATATTAGGGGGACAACACTGTAGGCAAGGAATTAAGGAAACACATCACTGTTACACTGGTGTTAGATGAGGAGGGAATGGAAGAGATGGGGGTCTAAAACTGCGGGTAACTGACTGATTTAGGATAAAAAAGAGGGAGCAGGGCTTCCCTGGTGGCGCAGTGGTTCAGAGTCCGCCTGCCGATGCAGGGGACACGGGTTCATGCCCCGGTCCAGGAAGATCCCACATGCCGCGGAGCAGCTGGGCCCG